>NW_022631051.1:13122007-13261227 GCF_010015895.1 Lontra canadensis
TCTTTCTTTCTTTCTTTCTTTCTTTCTTTCTTTCTTTCTTTCTTTCTCTTTCTTTTTGCACATGAGGTGGGGCCAACCTGGAACTGAAGGGTGGGGATGCTTCGGAACATTTCGGTGCTTTAACCTCTAAGGCTCCTAATCTAGTCGCCTGGAGTGCAGCCCCAAGAGGACAGTCCAATAGGGGGCAGCAGAGACCAGCAATAGAAGGAGGCTAAACCCTACAAAGGGCTGGAGCTCCGGAGGGGTTGCGGGGGAGGCCACGGAAGGGTTCCAGCAGTGGGGCAGGTGGGAGGGTGCAGAGGCTGGACTCTGGTTCTTCATCTTCCCTGACGCCCACCTCACCCCCTGGAACTAACACCTGGGGGTGGGGTGGGGAGGCGAGTGAATCCAGTCAGTCCAGTGTAGGGTAGGATCCTGACCTGACTTACAGTTTTGCATGGAGTTTTTCTGCATTCATTACGATTTAAAAAAATACTGCCTTAGATACTATTTATCTTGATTACTGAGTTTTGGGGTCCTCCCTTAAATTTTACACGCAACGACAGTGTCTTACTCTGCTCACACTAATCCTGGCTGTGTCCGGAACTCTGAGAAACCTATTGAGGGAGTGGGGGTTAAGCGGAGGGCGGGGTTCTGGAGTGGGTGTGGCCAGCGCCCTGAGGTTCCAGCCTCATCTGACCCGGTGGGTTGATATTTGCATAGCGAATCCCTGTTTTCCAGGCCCTTTCCAAAGTCGGATTGATACCTGGGAGCATGGTGAGGACCTGCATGGCAGGTGGTGGCTTTGTAGCAGCCACAGCTCTTTCACCTGTCTACCAGCAACAATCATCCTGGCAGGTCCTCATCCGGTCAAGGCACCTCCTTAGAGAGTGGTACAATCTCCTTTATTACATTCATAGAAAGCACTCCATCCTGATGGCTACCAATACTAATGTAATTTATATCTGATTCTGATGTCATTATTCTCCAAAGCTCACACACCCTCATATCTATTTATAAATCTGTGTGGCACAACATAGTAACTGTTGCATTGTATGTTACAAACTAAATATGGACAAATAGCCTAGCGACCAACCTTGTTCATAAAAAGTTATTATAAAATGGATAATCACATAATATCAACATCATTGTATTGCTTGACCATGTCTCCAGACACATCTTTTGATTTTTAATGATTTTATAATATTCCCCCAAATACCCACCCAGATGTTTACATGTGTTGACAAATACAGCCAGATGATTACTAACAGAAGCACATCTGAATAGTATCTTTGACAGTGAGGACTGGATTTGCCATTTAGATAACACAGTGGGGCTTCTCCCAGATTGAATAGTTCAAGTTGGCACCTCCAAGTTTGAAGGAAAAATATACCTGCAGCACATGAGAAGATGAAAGCGTGTTTCTCAAAAAAAAAAAAAAAAAAAAAAGGAAAAAAAATACTGTGTTTGCGAAGATGCAAGACGATTACAGATTTTATTTTTTTTTCCCAGTCTTCTAAACTCTATCATGCACAAGAGGTCTCTTAGTAACTTCCAGTCAAGTTTCTTGGTGCATGTCCCTGATATGAACCTGGGAAAGTGGACGACAAATGGCTGGGTGACACCTCTGTGCAGGGAGCTGATTCTGGGATGGAGCCGGACTGCAGGAGGTTTATAGAGAATGCTTGGGACCAACCCATGTGCAAGGGATGGGTGCGAAGCAGAGTGGGCAGAGGAAGGAATCAGCTATAGTGGAGCTTTGCTGTTGGGATGGTCTTTCTCAGCTTCCCCAAGTGGGTTGAGAGGCTTGGTCTTCACACCCTCACACTCATCAGCTTTCAGAGGCCAGCTGTTCAGGGTAGGAACACGGCTCGGCTCTGGGTGGCTCTCTTCATCAAGGGAGCTGACAGATGAGGGCAGGGCTGTTTGCATGCATCTCTCCCAGCAGATGGGGTGATAAACCCTTCATTCCAGAAAGGGTCAAGTGGTGCATCAAACTGCCTACCAGTTCAAATCCTCTCAAAGGCAGGTGGTTTCCAATTCTTTGCTTTCAGCAAAATTAAAAGTATTTGAGATAGAGCTGCAAGCTAATAGACAATTGAAAAAAATAATTTTTGACCATCAACCACTAATGATTTTTGGCATATAATTAGGAAGAAGCTCAGATCTGTGAGTGAAATTCTATTACAAAACTTCTGTTTATGAGGTGAAGGTTTCTTTGAGTTTCACATAAAAATGAAAGCCAGAACAGAATAGATGCGGGGCCTTGCTTCATTCTGGCAGGACCTCATATTCATCAATGGATTCACAAATTGACACTACTTAATGATTATCTGTGTAAATTTTAATATGTTTTTGTTGTTTCAATTACATACTGCTATGAATAATTAAGATGCCAACTCAGTGTGGCAGAAAATACTTTTAACGTTCAAGGTCACAGGCTGTGAAACTGAATTTTAGAATGTAAACTTAATGTATATTTTTAGGACAGAAATGCATGACAGGATAATGAATAAAAGACTCAGGTGTAAAAATGTATGAGCAGAACAAATTCAATGCAGGGTATGGAGTGAAAACAAAGTTCAAGATGAGGGAAGAAAGATGGAAAATTTCCAAATGTTAGAGAAGAATTTTCAAAAAGAGTGGGCGTCAATCATGATGATACTCACTTATATTCTCTCTCTACATATAGAAGAACGTTGAGAACGTTTTACAAACTTATGGTCAAAACCTTACAGGTCTACTTACAAAGCAGCAGGGAGCTTGAACCCCGATTCTTGGAGGGTGGGTGGGCCATGCTGCCGAAGTTTCAGCTGCAGGCCCTGTCCCCCTCCCCCAAGGAGGCTTGTCTCTAATGCATAAATGTCCTGGGTCTCAGCGCAAATCAACAAGCAGGACTGCCATGAGCTGGAGGCCAGCTAGTAGCTGTTTCCTTCCCTTCCAATATATATTTTTAAAATTTTAACAAGATTTTATTTATTTATTTGACAGAGAGATAGAGAGAGAGAAAGAGAGAGAGAAAGAGAGAGAGAGCGCACAAATAGGCTGAGGGGCAGGCAGAGGGAGAGGGAGAGGGAGAAGCAGGCTCTCCACTGAGCAGGGAGCCCGATATGGGGCTCGATTCCAGGACCCTGGAATCATGACCTGAGCCGAAGGCAGTTGCTTAACTGACTGAGCCACCCAGGCGCCCCTCCTTCCAGTATCCTGACTCCTCTGATCAGTCCTGAGGGAAGCGAGCGAGGAGCTAAACCTGGAGAAGGAACAAAGCAGTCCCAGGGATCAGCTTAGTAGGGGGACGTCTGGACCCACAGGGCGCTGATGACAGCCTCTGTGACTCAAAACAGGCCCATACCTGCCATTTCTCAGCAGGATAAACAGAGGCCCCGAGAGGGCAAAGAACCTGCTGGAGTCTCCCAACCCTGGAGGGTCGGAGCTGGGACCAGAGAGGATGCCTGGCCCTCAGGCCTGTAGCTGCTCAGACAGCTGGTGAGGGTGTCAGGTCTGGGTAGGAGGGTTTGTGGCTCATTTCCCCATCTGCCTGTGTCACCGTGAGCATTACCACTATTGTCCCACACCTGACAGTAATAGTCAGCCTCATCTGCAGCCTGGGCACCGCTGATGGTCAGGGTGGCCGTGTTTCCCGAGTTGGTTCCTGAGAATCGCTCAGGGATCCCTGAGGGCCGGTTGCTATCACCATAGATAATCAGCAGAGGGGCCTGGCTTGGCTTCTGCTGGTACCAGTAAGCATATTTACTACCAATGTTGTCTCCCCCACACGTGATCCTGGCCCTCTGTCCCAGGTTCACTGACACCGAGGAGTCCTGAGTCAGCTCATAAGCGACTGTGGAACCTGCAAGAGAGGACATGAGATGTGGGCTTCCATCTGAGAGGACTCTGCTTTCTTGGTCTGGACAGAGCTCCAGGGGTTCTCTTGACCCCCAGAGTTGCCCCTTCCCAGCAATCTCAGCCCAAGGAACCCAGAGCCTTGGATAGAGCCTTTGAACCAACATGAGCCCCCAGCCCCTTTCTCTGGGCAAGTGCAGTCCCTTAGAGCTCACACAGAGCCAGTAAGCACAGTAGGAGGTTTCGCCCATCTAGCCCCTCATCCTGCAGCAAGGTGAAGAGATTCTGTCCCCTACTAGATCCCAGTGAGCCTGGGCACAGCACCTGTGCAGTGAGCAAGAAGGCCTAGGAGGAGAGGCGTCCAGACCATGGTGGAGGCACCCTGATTCTGCTCCCAAGGCCCAAGGCTGGGCAAAGTTCTTCCCAGGCCTTTCTTATCCCCTTGCTGGACAGACCTGCTGGTTATGCAAATCAGCCAGGCCTCAGGAGCTGCTGCTGAGGAGCTTCATGGTTTCAGAAAGGGAAGGGCTCAGCCCCAAGGGGCATAGTCTGGAGCGAGGAGTCCCTTGTAGTTATCACCCTCAGCTCAGGGAATCCCTCTAGTGGTTGTGTAGTCTGGGGCTACAACTCCAGTTTTAGGCTGTGCCCTGGCATAGCTCCTGGGCTATTCTGATTGGAGAAGCAGAGTCTGTTTTCCAGGGAACCTAGGTCCTGCTCACAGAATCCTCCTAGATCCTGTCGTCAAGGTGGCCAGAGTCATGGTGGTGATGCTGAGATTGTTCTGGACCCCCAGAACAATCTTTCTCTTCCCTCTGTTCCATTCTGGCTCAGGAGGGAGGTGGTTCATATCACCCAGGACTCGTAAGTGTCTCATCCATCCTTGTGTTGTGGTGGAGGCTGCATGCTGGTCCACTCCCAGCTCCCCCTTCAGAACATTCCATGCTGTGTCTCCTCTGACACTCCCAGGCCCCAATGCAGTGACCTTCCTCATCCCCACTCCAGGAAAACCCTGCATGCTTAGACAGGGGGCAGTGTCCTACTGCAGATCACAGTTTGTGAGCTGTGAACATCAGAATCTGAGTAAAATTCCTCTCTTGCCAGGGGCACATGGAGCTGTTAAGGGTCCATGGAGGTGCTGTGTCTGCTCCTGGACAGATGGTGGTGCCAATTTCTCAGAATCTCCGATGTGCCCTGGCTAGGGCAGAGACACATTATGTGCTCAAAAGATACGACTTGAGTATAAGAGAATGAAATTTGGTAGTGAATTATAAGAATGCCTCATGCGAAATTAAAATTACTTTTTAAATTTCAGTTGCTAGCAAAAATGCATTAAGTAATAAAAATTGTTATAATTTATGAGGTTGAGTAATGGTTATTGTATCCCTGGAGTGGAAAAAGAAAAAGGAAAAAAATTGGCACCAGACTCCTGGAGACAGAGGGGGAAAGGAGGAACTCCTTGTAGTAGGACAAGGAAGCTCTCAGAGCAAAGAGGAGGGGTGGGGGAGGGATGTGTGTCTTCAGTGGGAGGGGTGTTTATAGACTTTTGAGAGCTTCCACACCACTGGGGTGTGTGTAAGAGATTGAAGTTCCAAATCTGTGCCAGATAAATGGGTATTTACTGCAAGATCTGGATCAGCATAAGAAAGAGCCAAAAGATTTTGTACATTAGTGTCAAACATGATACTAATGAATCATGAAGGAATCATCAAGAAGGAAGACAGCTTTTCCTTCAGATCTCAGGTAATGGTAACTAACACCCCCTGCATGTTAGAACCCCTGATGCCAGGCCCACTCCATCACCAGGTGGCTAGCCAGGTGATCTCTGCTGCCCCCTGGGCTGTGACAAAAGCACAGGTGGTTCACGCTGAGTCGGGATGCTGTACATGCTTTCAGCAGATCATATGTTAGACCTAGGTGGCATTGCTTCTCTCTAGGTCAGGATTCATGGGTCTAGGAACCGGGGTGGAAATGGGAATGGCAGCACTCACTCTTATCCCCACTGGGCCACCAGCAAAATGTTCCCTTCTCATCTCTGGCACTTTGCTCTCTGATTGACTGCCCTGCACTTGCTGGTTGAGACAGCTCTGTGGCCCTTCCTGGCTCCTCCTTGTAGTGAGGCACTGGGAAAAGTAGGGGACACTGGCTGCCGTGGCTCATGGTGACTATCATGGGGGACTTGGGTATCTACTACCCATTTGGGTTTGGCAGGTAGGTGTATAGATTCAGAAGATCCCCTAATACTCCCTGGGGCTGTGATTACAGTCATATATTCACCACAATCCAATGCAGCAGATCTAATAATGGACAAATCTTCCAGAATGAAGGTTTGATTGTCCCAACTGGCAGAGCTGATGACTAGCTCAAGTCTTTGCTGAGGGAAGGGGAATGTGGGGTGGGCAGGTCACTGCTTGACCATAGGTGGTGAAGAAATGAGCAGGATACAAGGACAAGTGTTTCTTCCTCATAATGACATGAATATGTTTGGATATATATTAACCATACGCTTTTGTTTTATTCTCCTGTCTTATCCCATTATTATCTAACAACAGATGTGTTAATAGTTAACTTTATATCTCAATATAGAAATTAGAGGATATCAGATCAGCTGGGACAAAAACAATCATCACTGCAGACAACAGTATATTTTGATTCCTCTTGTGGGGAAAGGGTGAGTGTGTTTGTAATTGTTCATTGGATGGATTCATCATATTAGGTGGAAGAAAAGTTACCAATATTTTCTTCATTTAGAGCCTGTGGTTAGCCTGGGTTGGGTTGATTTCATGTGAATGAGGGGTGGACTGGGATGGCTTATTAAGTGTCAACATTGACAAGCTGATTGTATCCACAGAATTGTCTGTCCATATTTCTGGGTAGGATGGAGGTAGAGAGATTCTTGTGCAAGATGTGGTGGGGGTAGAAGTGAGGCAGCACCCATCATGGGTCTCACTCCTGTGATTGAGTCTCATCTGGCCACTCTGGAGGAGGAGACAACTCTCCCAATTGCTCTCATTCACCATCAGGAGAGATGTGACTCTCCGACTGTCTGTCAGAACCCAGAGCACCTAGTGTGTCTGCACCTTTTTCATTGTTTAAAAACACAGGGAATGAACTGATCTCTTGGGGATTTTGACACACGTAATAGGGTTTAGGGGGACAAACCAGAGCTTTGCAGGTAAAAATAGCCTTCTCAGATCCCTGAGAACCCTTTTGGAGGTGCTGGCCTTCCTGCATTGGGTTCCTGGAAGCAAACTCTGACATGGAGAAGTGCACTGGGGAGGTCAGCCTGGGCAGAAGCAGAAGGGACCCATAGCGAGCCATCAGATGAGGTCTCCTCCCTGCAGGGACCTCTCAACCATTCAGGACCTCTGAACCTGAGGAAGGGTCTTGAGATCTTGGACTCAGGCCATCATTCAAGAGAATCTCTCTGAGAAGGATCAGAAACCTGGGGGGAAGCCATCTTCTGAACCAAGAGCACTTCCCAGCAAGGAGCTTCCCTGGGAGCTGCCAGCGGCCTCAGACAAAATGGGGGCATGTATGAGCCCAGAAGAGGGGTGGCCTCAGTGGGTAATGCACTGGTCTGCTCCACTCAGAATCCCCAGCTGCCATGCCGGCAGGGATTCAGGAGCTCAGCTGAGCTGGGAAATTCCAGACTCTAATCCTGGTCAGTGAAGGGGTGGCCCATGGCCACCATATGGAAATGCACGGTCAATGACCATGGATGAAGGTTCTTTCAGCTTGTCCTTCCACCCAGGCCCTCCAGTTCCAAATACACTCAGGCCCAGACAATCTCAGGAGCCCCAAATCAATCCTGATATACCCTATACAGATACTGCCTGAAGGGTAGGGTGGCTAGTGAGGTCTGGGGACCTTGGGTCTGGGGACCTAGGTCAGAGCTGCTCACTGCTCTGTGCACAGGCCTCCTGGGGATAGAGGAGAGTGTGACACAGATGGGGAAGGGATTGTGTCTCACTTCCCTGTCTGCCTGTGTCACCGTGAGCAGTATCAGTGCTCTCTGATGACTGACAGTAATAGTCAGCCTCATCCTCGGCCCGGGCCCCGCTGATGGTCAGGGTGTGTGTGTTCCCCGAACTGGAGCCAGAGAATCGGTCAGGGATCCCTGAGGGCCGTTCAGTGTCCTTATAAATGACCAGCTTGGGTGTTTCGTCTGGCTTTTGCTGGTACCATTGTGCATAGTATTTGCTCAGTACTTCTCCAGAGCAGGTGATGGTAGCCGTCTGTCCCAGGGACACAGACACCGAGGGAGGCTGAATCAGAGCACTGGAGGCCATGGAGCCTGAAAAGACAGAAGAGGAGAGGTTGGTGTGAGGTTCAGGGGCTCCTCCTAGGGAACCAATCTTGAGCCTGTGCTGGTCTGAGCTCAGGGTTCACTTCAGACACAACTCAATTCTTTGGGGACTGAGCATGTGGCAGCCCTGGGGGCAGCACCTGTGCAGAGAGTGAGGATGGGGAGCAGAAGAGAGGTGAAGGCCATGGTGGATGTGCTCAGAGCTCTGCCTCCTAAGACCCACAAACCTGCTGGGCTCTACCCCAGGCTCTTTAATTCCCTTCCAGGCTCTTGGGACTGTGATTGTTAGTACTTATGCAAATTTCCTCCATTTCTGGGCTCCTACATGATAAACCAGTGGTGAGATCAGAACATGTGACTGAGGAGGCAGAGGGGAGCCCCCAGATTCCTCCAGTCAGCTCTCAGTTCAGACAATCAGCCTTTGTCTGCAGGGTCTGGGATCATAGGCACTTTCTGGGGATCAGACCACATAACTAACTCCCTGTGCCCAACCTGCTGGCCATCTGTCCTTGGCTCCCTCTGTGGTCTTTCAGGAGCCTGGCCATGGGGCTGGGCTGGGCCCTCTGAGAGTACAGACAATACCTGATATAGGGAGGGTGGTCCTGTGGCCTCATTACATTCCTCATCCTCCTGTGTGTTGTCCCCTCTGTTTCCCCAGAAGCACTGTGATCCCACGCTTCCCATGTCATTAAATTGTGGAACTTTCTCATTAGTATTTTTGTGCATCATTTTGTCTGTGGGAGTTCACTAGTTAACCCACCACCTGCTGTTGGAGATGCATCACATCTTCTAGTCTATAGTCACATGGTGATTTTGTCTCTGTGGCAGATACCCCCATCCTAAACAGAGGAGCAATTGACATTGTCAATAATTTTCTTTTATTTTTCATCAATATTAGATACAGTCACGCAAATTTCATGAGAAACCACCCCTGAGTTAAAAAACCACCATCAAGGTCCATGTCTTGTCAGGGTCCCCAGGGTCATGTTTTCCCACTTGGGGTGAGCTTTGTAGCCAGAGCCAGAGTCCTTGCAGGAGCTGGATTCTGTCACTGAACCAAGGACAGCTCAATGGACCAGAGCTGTGGCTTCAGGTAGTGAGAATCCCTTCACTCTGGAGACAGTCTCATCAGGAGACTGTGGATGGTCATTCCAGGCACCAGGAGTTCCCAGTGTTCATCCTCCCTCACCCTGAGTTGCTCCTGAGCAACAAAGTTACAGCCTGGGCCCTCTGCCTGGAGGTGGGAAACAGGCAGAAGGTGAGTGGTCAGGGGGTTCTCAACATGTCCAGCTCAGAGGATTCAGTTGCCGGAACGCCGGTACAAAGTGCAGGGAGCTGCATTTCCCATGTGAGACATTCACTGTGTCAGGACTCCTGTCAGTGTCCTGGGTGTCACTGTGTGTCTGACCTTCAGATCAAGGTCCCCTCAGCAGCTGGATATAGGAGTGATCACTCCAGCTTCCTCCTGAGGACTGAACCCTGGACCTCTACTGACCCCCAGACCTGGTGGCCCTGTGAGGCTCCCCCTGGGCAGCCCCAGTCTCTGTCCTGCTGCTCCTGATGCAGCTCTGCTGCCCCCTGCTGGTGGAGGGGGATTCAGACCAGGAGCTTCCCTCCTGCAGGTCAAGCCAGAGCACCTGTCACCTAAGAAAGGGCATAGACCATGGTTTCCAGCCTCCCACAGGCAGCTGTCTCCCTGTCCTGCTCAGCCCAGCACAGCTAGGTCACATATATGGTGCAGGAGGCAGGGCAGGTGGGATTCCTGTACTTGTCCCAGGGTTAAAGTGTCCTGGAGAGCCTGCTGTCTTATTTCAGAAAGAAGGGTGCTGGGTACAGTGTAGTGCGTTTGAAAAGGGTCAGAGTCCAGACAAACCTGTGTGATGTCCCACGGCCACCAGTTTCCTGTGTATTTGGGAATAAGGACTGATGTTTCCTGCATCCCTATCCATGTAGTTGGGTCATGAGAATAGCAGGTATTGCTTCTGGTGCTAAGTTCAGTTGAGCAGGCAAACCTTTACTCTTCTTAACAACCATCTTTACTGCTATAAGTTTTTTTTTTTTTAACAACTCACATCTCCTGGTTCTTGGTGTGGGAGGATTTTGAACTACCCTGTTTGTGGTCTGGTGAAATTGGGAATCTGCTAATTCAGACTTGGGTAAAATTGCATGTGATGCAGGTCACAGAATAGCTGAAAACTTTTCCTTGTGTACCCACAGAGGTAGACAGTTGATTCCAACACCAAGGATAACTCACTGAGACCCTATTGGGTCTGTCTAATTAATTAAACTCTTCAATAATTTGTACCATTTAATTTGAAAACAAGTATTTTTCACATCAGTATAAACTTCCCCATTTCACAGCAGATAAAGTGAGTGCTCAGAGAGGCTGACTTCCCAGGAAAACAGAGGAGAGTGGGGCAGGTCCAAGAGTGGAGCTCAGGTGTGCTGGATTCAGACTCTGAGCTCCCTGGTGCAGAGCTTGGGAGGGAGGAGTATGACTTCCCTGATCTGGTTGTGGAGAGTGTGTCATGGGTCCTTCTGACTCCTCCTAGCAGGGATTCAAAGTAGAGGCATTGTCTAGGGTGTTTCATAATGACTGTTATGGGGGCAATTGTGTGTCTACAACACAATTGGGGTAAACAGGAGTATATGGACTCAGGAGATCCCCTAAGATACCTGTGACTGTGATTACAGTCATCAATTCACCACAATCCAATGCAGCAGGTCTGATAATAGACCCATCTTCCAGAATTAAAGTTTGGTCATCCCAACAGTGGGGGGGATCATGACTAGCTCAGGTATTTGTGGAGGGAAAGAGACTATGGAGTAGGCAGTGAAGAAGGTAATTCTAGACACTGCGGTGACCACCGGGTAGTAGGAGAAATGAACAGGAAGTAACAAGTGTTTCTTCCTTATGTTGACATGAATACATTTAGATATATAGTCATAATATGTTTCAGTTTTGTTCTCCTGTCTGATCCCATTATCAACTAACATCATATGTGTTAACAGTAGTTAACATTATGTCTCAGTTAAGCTGGGACAAAAATAAAGATCATTAACAGACAAAATTTATTTTATGTCCTCCTGTGGGGAAAACGTGAGCATGTTTGTAATTGTTCACGGGATAGTTCTATCATATCAGGTGGAAGGATGGCTGCCAACATTCTCTTTATTTGGAGACTATGGTCTGTGGGGATCTTGTTAGATTTTATGTGAATGAGGGGTCGACTGTGGTGTCTTATTAAGTGTTACTGTTGATAAGTTGAGCTGTGTTTCACAGAACTGTTGTCTGTCTATATTTCTGGGTAAGGTGGGGTTAAAGAGAGATTCTTGCACAGATTTGGGGGTAGAAGTGAGGAAAGACCCATTTTGGGCCTCACTCCTGTGGTTGTGTTTCTTCAGGCCACTCTGTCAGCAGCAGCAGCAACTGCATCATCATCCTCCATTCAGCATCAAGATAGAGGTGACTCTCCAACTGCCTTTCAAGACCCAGAGCACACAGTGTGTCTGCATCTTTTTCCATTGTATAAAAACACAAGAAACAATCTGATCTGTCTAGGACAAGCAAATTGGTGATTTGGGAAAGAAACTCCAGCTTTGTATATAGTAGCCTCCTTAGGTTCTGGAGGATCCTGTGTGGGATGCCTGCCTTCCTGCATTGGGTTCCTGGAAGCAGACTCTGAGATCGCGAAATGCATGTGCAGTAAATCTGGAAGGAGCTGGGGAAGTCAGCCTGGGCAGAAGGAGAAGGGACCCACAGTGAGCCATCAGGGGAGTCTCCCTCCTGCAGGGAGCTCTAAAGCTGGGAACTTTAGGACATCTGAACCTGGGCAGGCCCTTTGGATCTTGAACTGAGGCCATCATTAAACTGAACATCTCTGAAAAGGGGCAGAAAACTGGGGAGGCAGATTTTTGAAGCACAGCACTTTCCTGTGAGGAACTCCCCTGTGAATTGTCAGGGCCTCCTGCAGGGGTAGGTGGGTGAGTGATCTCAGAAGAGGGGATGTAGGTGACCTCACAGTGTCCAACGCCCTTGTCTGATCCTCTCAGAATTCCAGCTGCCATGGACCAGGGTTTCAAGAGCTCAACTGAGCTGGGAATCTCTGGGTTCAAATATTGGGCAGTTAGGTAAAAATATTTCCCAATGATCACAATAGGAGATGAAAATCTCTGTTTTTCCACCTACCCAGATCCTCTGTCCCTGATTTATACCCAGGACAGACAAGCAGGGCAGCCTAGTTCTGTCAGCCCTCAATGCATCCCTGACCCTTCCTGTGCAGTCTGTCTGGAGGTCAGTGGGGAGAGGAAACACTGGGGATCACACATGGGTGTACCTGGGTCAGAGCTGCTCATGCTTTGTGTACAGTCTTCCTAGGGCTGGGGGAGAGGGTGACACAGATGGGGAAGGAATTTGTGTCTCACTTCCCCATCTGCCTGTGTCACTATGAGCATTACCGCTACCACCCTTATATGATAGAAAATAATAGTCAGCCTTGTCCTCAGCCCGGGTCCCACTGATGGTCAGTGTGGCTGTGTTCCCTGAACTGGAGCCAGAGAACCTGTCAGGGACCCCTGAGGACCAGCTGCTATCAGTATAGATAATTGTCACGGGGGCCTGGCCCGGCTTCTGTTGGTGCCAGGAAACATATGTACTTCCAATGTTGTCTCCCCCACAGGTGATGCTGGCCGTCTGTCCCAGGTTCACTGACACTGAACCTGGGACAGTACATAGGCAGCCAGAGAACCTGCAAGAGAGAAAAGGAGAGGGAGGCTTTCAAATTTGGGTTTCGTCATTAGCAAGCCCATACCCTCCTTACCTAGATTGGAGTTTAGGGATACTCTGGGCATACAGGACACCTCTCTCATATGTCTCAGGCCCTGGGAACCTTGTGCCTGGATGGTGGGTAGAGCTTTTGAACAAACAAGAACCCTGACCCTCTTTCCCCGGGCAGGTGCAGCCCGTTAGGGCTCACACAGAGCCCTCTAGCCCTTCATCTTGCAGCTGGGTCCTAAGTATCCTGCCCCCACAGGCAGTGCTCTGCTGAGCTCTGTGTCAGGGCCAGGTTTATGACAGTTCTGTGCGTCTGGGTGGGTCTGAGCCTGGGCTCAGCACCTGTGCAGTGAGCCAGGAATCCAGGAGAAGAGGGGTCCAGGCCATGGTGCTCACAGCGACACAGGCAGATGAAGGTGCCCCAGTTTGCTCCCTGATACTCTAGGCTGGAACATTCTTCCCCAGTCCTCTCTTATCCCCTTGCTGGTAACACCTGCAGGTTATGCAAATCATTTGGGGCTTAGGGGCTCTGCTGAGGAGCTCTGTGGTTTCAGAGAAGGGTCATCCGCAAGGGACACAGAGGGGTAAGGGTGGACCCTGAAGACCTCCCATCAGCCCAGGGGGTTCTACTTTATCAACTTACCCCGTAGTTGTTTCTGAAATGTCCTCTCCTTGCTCCAGTTTCTGCCCAGATCCCTGTTTGTGACCATGAAACGAAGAGAATTCTTCACTTGCTAAGCACACATGGATATTTGCAGGAGTTGTTGAGGTGCTGTAGGTGATGTCCTCAGAGAGAGCTCCTAGGGCAGGTCATAGATTCTATAGCTCAGTCTCCCCAGTGTGCACTCAGTACCTGGGATAGATGCAGTGTTTGAGCGAGGTTTGACAGTGACTGGGTTTTAGCAGAAATGGGCTGGTTTGGAGAGGCATGAAGTACTGGACCTGTGCAAGAGACAGGCAAATTCTAGAAGACACAGATTTGAGCGAGATGGAGTTAGAATTTCATGTTGATGGTAAAGATGACACTATAGAAACTCTATAACTTTTCCTTTAGGTCTCAGGTGGTGGTGACAAACCCTCCCTCCCAACTAGAATCCCTGATGCCCAGACATACCCTATGTTCAGGAGACTTTGCCAAGTGATCTCTACTGTTCCCCGGAGGCCACTCCATGTAGGTGACTGGTGGTTCAGGGAAGACCTTCCTCCAGGTGGAGATTCTGAATCCATTGCTCCGATTTTGAGTCCCTGATCCATGGACCTCTGGCTCCATGTGAGGCATTGCTTTTCTTTCCCTCTTCCTCCCTCCCTCCCTCTCTCCCTCCTTCCTTCCCTCCCTCCCTTTTTTCCTTAACATATAATGTATTATTTGTTTTAGGGGTACAGGTCTGTGATTCATCAGTCTTACAGAATTCACAGGGCTCACCATAGCACATACCCTCCCCAGTGTCCATCACCCAGTCACCCTATCCCTCCCAACCCCCTCCCCTCCAGCAACCCTCAGTTTGTTTCCTGAGATTAAGAGACTCTTATGGTTTGTCTCCCTCTCTGGCTCCATCTCGCTTCATTTTTTCCTATGATACGCTGTCTTATTTCTCAAATTCCTCATATCAGTGAGATCATATGATAACTGTTTTTCTCTGATTGACTTATTTCACTCAACTTAATGCCCTCTAGTTCCATCCACATTGCTGTAAATGGTAAGATTTCATTTTTGGGGGCTGCATAATATTCCATATACCACATCTTCTTTATCCATTCATCTGTTGATGGACATCTAGGATCTTTCCATAGTTTGGTTATTGTGGACACTGCGACTATAAACATTGGGGTACACATGCCCCTTTGGATCTCTACATTTGCATCTTTGGGTTAAATATCCAGTAGTGGAATTGCTGGGTGGTAGGGTAGCTCTATTTTCAACTTTTAAAAAAAGATTTTATTTATTTATTTGAGAGAGAGAGAGAGAGATCACAAGTAGGCAGAGAGGCAGGCAGAAAGAGAGGGGGAACCAGGCTCCCTGCTGAGGAGAGAGCCTGATGTGGGGCTCAATCCCAGGACCCTGAGATTATGACCTGAGCCAAAGGCAGAGGCTTAACCCACGGAGCCACCCAGGCGCCCCTATTTTCTACTTTTTGAGGAACCTCCATACTGTTTTCCAGAGTGGCTGCACCATCTTGCATTCCCACCAACAGTGTAGGAGGGTTCCTCTTTTTCCGCATCCTTGTCAACATCTGTCTTTTCCTGACGTGTTAATTTTAGCCATTCTGACTGGTGTGAGGTGGTATCTCATTGAAGTTTTGATTTGTATTTCCCTGAGGCTGAGTGATGTTGAGCACTTTACCATGTCTGTTTGCTGTTTGGATGTCTTCTTTGTAGAAATGTCTGTTCATGTCTTCTGCCCATTTCTTGACTGGATTATTTTTTCTTTGGGTATTGAGTTTGACAAATTCTGTATAGATTTTGTATACTAGCCCTTTATCTGATATGTCATTTGCAAATATCTTCTCCCATTCTGTTGGTTGTCTTTTGGTTTTGTTGACTGTTTCCTTTGCTGTGCAAAAGCTTTTTATCTTAATGAAGTCCCAATAGTTCATTTCCCCCTTTCTTCCCTTGCCTTTGGGGATGTTTCTAGAAAGAAACTGTTGTGGCTAAGGTTGAAGAGGTTGCTACCTATGTTCTACTCAAGGATTTTGATATATTCCTGTCTGACATTTAGGTCTTTCATCCAATTTAAGTCTATTTTTTTGTGTGTGGTATAAGGAAATGGCCCAGTTTCATTTGCATGTGACTGTTCAATTTTCCCAACACCATTTGTGGAAGAGACTCTCTTTTTTTCATTGGACATTCTTTTTTTTTTTTTTTAAGATTTTTATTTATTTATTTATTTATTTGACAGAGATCACAAGTAGGCAGAGACAGGCAGAGAGAGTGGAGGAAGCAGGCTCCCTGCTGAGCAGAGAGCCCGATGCGGGGCTCGATCCCAGGACCCTGAGATCATGACCTGAGCCGAAGGCAGAGGCTTAACCCACTGAGCCACCCAGGCACCCCCTCATTGGACATTCTTTCCTGCTTTGTTGAAGATTAGTTGACCATAGAGTTGAGGGTCAATTTCTGGGCTTTCTATTCTTTCCACTGAACTATGTGTCTGTTTTTGTGCCAGTACCATACTGTCTTGGTAATTACAGCTTTGTAATAGAGCTTGAAGTCTGGAATTGTGATGCTACCAGCTTTGGTGTTCTTTTCAATATTCCTTTACTTATTCAGGATCTTTTCTGGTTCCATGCAAATTTAGGGATTTTTCCATTTCTTTGAAAAAAGTTGATGGTATTTTGATAGGAATTGCATTAAATGTGTAGATTGCTCTAGATAGCATAGACATTTTCACAATATTTGTTCTTCCAGTCTATGATTTTTCCATTTCTTTGTGTCTTCCTGAATTTCTTTCATGACTATTCTATGGTTTTCTGAGTACAGATTCTTTGTTTCTTTGGTCAGATTTACTCCTAGGTATATCTTATGGTTTTGAGTGCAATTGTAAATGGAATTGACTACTTAATTGCTCTTTCTTTTATCTTGTTGTTGGAATAGAAATGCAACTGATTTCTATGAATTGATTTTATATCCTCACACTTTACCGAATTCCTATAAGAGTTCTAGCAGTTTTGGGATGGAGTCTCTTGGGTTTTCCACATAAAGTATCATATCATGTGCAAAAAGTGAGAGTTTGACTTCTTTGCTGATTCAGATGCCTTTTATTTCTTTTTGTTTTCTGATTACTGAGGCTAGGACCTCTAGTACTATGTTGAATAGTAGTGGTGATAGTGGACATCCTTGCCATGTTCCTGACCTTGGGGGAAAAGCTCTCAGTTCTTCCCCATTGAGAATGATATTTGCTGTGGGTTTTTCATAGATGGCTTTTATGATATTGAGGTATGTACCCTGTATCCCTTCACTGTGAAAATTTTAATCAAGAAAGGATGCTGTACTTTGTCAAATGCTTTTTCTGCGTCAATTGAGAGTATCATGTGGTTCTCGTTCTTTCTTTTATTAATGTATTGTATCACATTGATTGATTTGCTGATGTTGAATCAATCTTGCAGCCCAGGAATAAATCCCACTTTGTCGTGGTGAATAATCCTTCTAATGTACCGTTGGATCCTATTGGCTATTATTTTGGTGAGAATTTTTGCATCCATGTTCATCAGGGATATTGGTCTGTAATTCTCCTTTTTGATGTGGTCTTTGTCTGATTTGGGGATCAAGGTGATGCTGGCCTCATAAAATGAGTTTGGAAGTTTTCCTTCCATTTCTATTTTTTGGGAACAGTTTCAGGAGAATAGGTATTAGTTCTTCAAATGTTTTGTAGAATTTCCCTGGAAAGCCATCTGGTTCTGGGCTCTTGTTTATTGGGAGATTTTTGATAACTGCTTCAATTTCCTTACTGGTTATTGGCCTGTCCAGGTTTTCTATTTCTTCTTGGCTCAGTTTTGGTAGTTTATAAATCTCTAGGAATGCATCCATTTCTTCCAGATTGTCTAATTTACTGGCATGTAGTTGCTCATAATATATTCTTATAATTGCTTGTATTTCTTTGGTGTTGGTTGTGGTCTCTTCTCTTTCATTCATACTTCTATTTATTTGGATCCTTTCTCTTTTCTTTTTCATACATCTTGCCAGGAGTTTATCAATCTTATTAATTCTTTCAAAGAACCAGCTCCTAGTTTTGTTGATTTGTTCTACTGTTCTTTTGGTTTCTATTTCATTGATTTCTCATCCGATCTTTATTATTTCTCTTCTCCTTCTGGGTTTAGGCTTTATTTGCTGTTCCTTCTCTAGCTCCTTAGAAATAAGGTTAGGTTGTGTATTTGAGACCTTTCTTGTTTCTTGAGAAAGGCTTGTATCGCTATATACTTTTCTCTTAGGACTGCCTTTGCTGCATCTCAATGATTTTGAACAGTTGTGTTTTCATTTTCACTTGTTTCCATGAATTTTTAAAAATTCTTTAATTTCCTGGTTGACCCATTCATTCTTTAGTAGGATGCTCTTTAGCCTCCATGTATTTGAGTTCTTTACATGTTTCCTCTTGTGATTGAGTTCTAGTTTCAAAGCACTGTGGTCTGAATGTATGCAGGGAATGATTCCAGTCTTTTGGTACTGGTTGAGACCTGATTTGTGACCTAGGATGTGATCTATTCTGGAGAATGTTCCATGCATTCTAGAGAAGAATGTGTATTCTGTTGCTTTGGGATGGAATGTTCTGAATGTATCTATGAAGTCCATCTTGTCCAGTGTATCATTTAAGACCTTTATTTCCTTGTTGATCTTTTGCTTAGATGATATGTCCATTTCAGTGATGGGGGTGTTAAAGTTCCTTACTATTATTGTACTATTATTGATGTGTTTCTTTGATTTTGTTATTAATTGGCTTATATAATTGGCTGCTCCCAGGTTAGGGGTATATATTTAAAATTGTTAGATCTTCTTGTTGGATAGACCCTTTAAGAGTGATATAGTGTCCTTCCTCATCTCTTATCACAGTCTTTGGTTTAAAATCTAATTTACCTGATATAAGGATTGCCACTCCAGCTTTCTTTTGATGTCCATTAGCATGGTAAATCGTTTTCCACCCCCTCACTTTAAATCTGGAGGTGTCTTTGGGTCTAAAATGAGTTTCTTAGCATATTGTTGGGTCTTATTTTTTTTTTAATCCAATCTGATACCCTGTATCTTTTGATTGGGGGCATTTAGCCCATTTACATTAAGGGTAACTATTGAAAAATATGAATTTAGTGCCATTCTATTGCCTGTATGGTGATTGTTACTGATTATTGTTTCTGTTCCTTTCTGGTCTATGTTACTTTTAGGCTCTCTGTTTGCTTATAGGACCCCTTTCAATATTTCCTGTAGTGCTGATTTGGTGTTTGCAAATTCTTTTAGTTGTCCTGGAAGTTTGTCCTGGAAGCTTTTTATTTCTCCTTCTATTTTCAATGACAGCTGAGCTGTATATAATATTCTTGGTTGCATATTTTTCTCATTTAGTGCTCTGAATATATCATGCCAGTCCTTTCTGGCCTGTCAAGTCTCTGTGGGTAGATCTGCTGCCAAACTAATGTTTCTGCCATTGTAGGTTACAGACCTCTTGTCCTGAACTGCTTTCAGGATTTTCTTTTTGTTTTTGAGACTTGTAAGTTTTACTATTAAGATGTTGGGGTGTTGACATTTTATTGATTTTGGGGGGGTGTTCTCTGTGTTTCCTGGATTCCTGTTTCCATCCCGAAATTAGGGAAGTTCTCCACTATAATTTCTCCAATATACCTTCTGCCCCCCTCACTCTTTCTTCTTTTTCTGGGATCCCAATTATTCTAATATTGTTTCATCTTATGGTGTCATCTCTCTCTATTGAATACTCCCCTTGTGATCCAGTAGTTGTTTGTCTCTCTTTTTCTCAGCTTCTTTTTTCCCCATCATTTGGTCTTCTATATCACTAATTCCCTCTTCTGCCTCACTTATCCTAGCAGTTAGAGCCTCCATTTTTTATTGCACCTCATTAATAGCCTTTTTGATTTCAACTTGGTTAGATTTTCGTTCTTTTATTTCTCCAAAAAGGGATTCTCTACTATCTTCTCTGCCTTTTTCAAAGCCAGCTACTGTCTTTATAAATGTCATTCTGAATTCTAGTTCTGACATCTTACTAATGGCTGTATTGATTGGGTCCCTGGCAGTTGGTACTGCCTCTTGTTCTTTCTTTCTTTCTTTTTTTTTTTTTTTGAGGTGAGTTTTTCCATTTTGTCATTTTGCCCAGAGAATAGATGAATGAGGGAACAAAATGCTAAAAGGGTAAAAATGACCCCCAGAAAAATATACACTAAACAATTCAGAAGAGACCCAAAACTGGGGGGAAAAGAAAGGAAAAAAAAAAGAATACGATTAGGCTGGTGAATAGAACAGAGCCACACACTAGATTTTGAGTGTATTTTGGTCTGTTAGAGGAAACTGCCTCCCCCAATTTTAAAGAAAGTAAAACTTGTATACATACAAAAAATAAGGTTAAATACAATGAGGAGATAGAATTTGACTTCCAGAAAGCGGTCACTTTTCTCTTCTTAGAACTGCTGCTATTCTTTTCCTCAATCTCCTGTTGAGTTTGTAGGTGTTCAGAATGGTTTGATAACTATCTACCTGAATTCCTGGGACCAGATGAAATTTAGGTCTCCTACTTCTCCACCATCTTACTCCTCCCCGGAATTGCTTTTCTCTAAGTAGTACCAGCCAGCCTCAAGATCATACAGGAGCTCATTAGATTAACCATGAAAATATGAACAGGCTCATTTAGAGGAAGGGAATTTAGGGCTCATCTGTCATATGGGTGCTGGGTGGTCACGCATGTGGTTATGGAGCTTGGCCCTAGGGGACAGAGGACTCACGGACTGCCTCTTACTGGTGCCAGTGGCTGATGCAGGACCAACCTAGGGCAGAGGAGACTATTGCTTCAAAGTCAGAGACAGGAGAAAAGTCACGTAACAAGCATTTATTCAGACCCACTTTGATCAAGCAGACGTCCCATCCTGGAAATTAGTGCAAATAAGACATAGTCTTGGTGTCAGAGTTTCCATCTTGGGGCTAGGGCAACAGAATGGACACACTTGCTTTGCTGATACAGCATATAGACTCCAACCCCTTCTATCTGCATCTTATCTTCTATATTCCTTTAGAAGTCACACTATAACTATTCTCAGGTGCCACTGGGTCAACATTGACCCCATCCATGGCCCGAAGCTGGGCCATGGACGTGTCATGTGCCTGGGGATCTTTTTGGAGATTTTTGCTCTTGTGAATGAAGGAAATAGACTAGATTTATGCTGTGCTCTTTCTCTTGTGCTCAGGTGTGATAGCAGGAGATGTAGCAGCCATCCTGAGGTCTGCTGTCAAAAACAAGGCAAAGCTAAGCCTCCATAGTAGTGATGGTGGGAGGAAAGTGAGATGATTTGGGACTTCACAGGACTGTTGAGTACCTGGAGAACCACCATCTGACTTCAGACTTATTTCTGTGGGAGAAAAATAAGCATCTGAATGTTCATGCCTCTTGTTGAGATGTGCATGTATTGCATTACAATATTCCTGACCAGTTAGGATGACAATAAACATAAATGGTCAATTAATAATTAATAAAATAATTATAGAAGAATATGTGCAGTGTTGGGTGATGTGCAGAGAATGAAGTGAGATCAGACAAAATTACAAGCATGTCATGTGTGGGGAGAGCCTGGAGGAGGGCTTTCTTCAGAGGAGACTGTGGGGCTGCCTTCAGGATGAGAAGAAGGTACAAGACTAAAAAGTGTGTTCGGAGTCAGTCCCTGTGTAGAAGAGGCTGGTTTGTGTGAGGATTCGGGGACAGTGAGAACCTTAGCTGTCTGTGGTTCAAAGCTAGCTGAGTTCCAAGGTGACATTTTCTGAAGTTAAAAATTTGAGGGGCAGTTGTAACATGTTAGCATTTGTATGTTGTATGTTTCCAGGGAAGGTGAATCACAAGAGGAGCGCTATGTAAACCTCCCTGCAAACTGAGTGAAAAGCAGGAGCCCATTTGTAACTGACAGTCACTGTAGCTTCTCTGTGGCTCACCTGTGTATTGGTGTTCTGTATGACATCAAATTCCTGTCACATTCCTGTATATTGTATATTTATACCCATACACATATACAAGTATATTCATATGTGTGCACATACATACTAATTGTGTCTGCTGTATGTATGTGTTTGTAGTTACATTTGTGTCTGTGTGTGTATGTATACATATTTATGTGTATTTTCTAGAGATTTTGAACTCTGAATTGTGCGTCAAGTTGCTATTGATGGGGTCTTTGTGTTGTTAGGAGACATGTAATTTCATTTCATCAGAAATTATAAGCTGGGTGTTGTTACCCTAATGAATAGCAGGACCAAATTAGTCATCAGACCCTGTTGACTCTGGGCGTTGGTATCAGTTAATTATGGAGTTCCTACAAGTGAAATAGATGGGCAGCTTACCATTTTTTAAAAAGATTTTATTTATTTATTTGAGAGTGAGAGAGAGAGAGAGAGCATGAGAGAAGAGAGGTCAGCTGGAGAAGCAGACTCCCTGCCAAACAGGGAGCCTGATGTGGGACTCGATCCTGGCACTCCAGGATCATGACCTGAGCCGAAGGCAGTCGCTTAACCAACTGAGCCACTCAGGTGCCCAGCTTACTATTTTTAAAGCATATGTATAAATAGAAATATTTGCCTTTGGCAAACACTTTGACTTGCTACTGAACCTTAGCAGGGATTGTGTGCTCCTTATTAGCTACTAAATCACCATGTGACCAGACTGCCTGCAAGGACTGGGTGCCATCTGAGCAATGACAACGTGGAATTGGGCATTCATAGCAGCTGTCTATCATTAAACAGAGGAGAAAAATTTGAGATCAGGCTTCAACAAGTCCTAAAGGAACAGGTGAATTGCATGAGGAAGAGGCCAGATGTCTATAACCTCTAACCCCTGCTCCATTATCTTTTGTCTGTTGCACACAGCTATGGCCCAATGGGGATAATCCAATGACAAGCTGATATAGAGAAAAAAAATACAGGGCTGATTTACAGAGGTTCCTAATGATATGCAGGCAACTCTGACGGTTAATAATATTTCTACTGCAGCTGCATCTGGGACACCTCTGCATAATATGGGTGCAGGAGTATTTGAGCAGAGTAATTAGTTTTTTTTTTTTCACCTGGACAGAGAGAAAGACAGAAGTGGCTTTATTCTAACCTATGGGCTCTGACTCATAATTTGGCTGGGTGGTAAATTTTGGAAGGACATAATAAGAAAATTAGTGAGGACATTTGAAGAAGAGTTATGTGAGTAGAAATCCACAAATGAACATGAATGTGGATGCTATTTATGTTCCCTGAAAATTTCTACCATAATGTGTCCTCAAAAGGAAATGGTGTTAATAATCAGGTGGATAATGTGATGTGTCTGGGGACAATGGTCAGACTTCTTGTCTATCCAGTCTTGAACTTGTCCAGTGGGCTCCATAGCAAAGTGCCCATGTTGCAAGGTGGGTGGTTATTCATGGGCTAATCACTATGGATT
The DNA here is from genome assembly GCF_010015895.1 of Lontra canadensis. Taxonomy (NCBI): domain Eukaryota; kingdom Metazoa; phylum Chordata; class Mammalia; order Carnivora; family Mustelidae; genus Lontra; species Lontra canadensis. Next base: position 13,145,018 of record NW_022631051.1, read on the forward strand.
TCCAGTCACTAAAGCTGACCTGGTTATGGCTGCTTGTGAGGACCAATTCACCAACAGCAGAGACCATCCCGAAGTTTCCATTCTGAGACCCTCCTTAGGGAATCATCCAGGAGCCTGGTGGCAGATTAATTACATTAGACCTCTTCTATCTTGGTAGGGATTGCTCTATTCTTGCTGCAGTGGACCTTTACTGAGATAAGGACTTTCTTCCTTTGACTATAATGCTTCCTCTCAAAGTATTACCCTTGGACTTTCAGGATACATCAATCCACTGTCTAGTGTTTCAGGGAGGCTTCTGTCCAAGGTACAGTTTACCCATATCCATGGGATTCATTGGCTTTACCATCTTCCCCACCATTCTGAAAAAGCTGGCTTGAATGAGTGGACTGATATCCTCTTGAAGACCCAGTTACTGTACCAGACATGGGATAACACCTTGTGGGGCAGAGACAACATTTTTCAAAAAGTGATATTTGCACTACATCTGTTTTCAATTTGTAGTGCTATTTCTCCCATACCCAGCATTCATGTGTCTAGGAATCTAGAGGTGGAGTTAACTCACTGATATTCCCAGTGACCTGATGCAAAATTATGACTGTCACCATGACCCTACACTCTGCTGACATAGAGGTCTTAGTTCTAAAGAAGAACTGCTTCTACCCAGAGACAGAGCAATGATTTTATTCAACTGACAGGTCAGACTTCTCCTTGTCACTTTGAGTTTCTTCCATATCCATTGATGTCTCTTTGTTGGTCCTCCCAGCCTGGTCTTCCATCCCCAAACAAACCATAGCCAAGAAAACATGACAGCTGCATCCTGTCTCCTGCACATGCACTGTGATCCACATGGTGCAGAGGCTGCCTGGAGGACTGGGTTGGGAGACAGATCCAGGAATCTCAGATGTGGGGCCCTCGGCCAGACCTATTCTTCTTTGTCCACAGTCATCCTAGGCTGAAGGAGATTGTGACACAGATGGGGCAGAAGTTTGTGCCTCATATCCCTGTTTGTTTTCTGTCACTGTGAGTATTAGTACCACTGTCCTACACCTGACAGTAGTAGTCAGCCTCATCCTTGGCCCTGATCACACTAGTGTTTAGGGTGACCATGTCTTCCAAGTTGTAGCTGGAGAACCAGTCAGGAATCCTTGAAGTAAGTTTGCTATTGTCATATATGACCAGCCAGCATCCTGTCCTGGCTTCTGCTGAAACCACTGCACACTGCACATTTCTATACTGTCTCTCAGACAGATGATAATGGCCATCTGTCCCAGGGTCACTGAGCACAGGGCAGCTGGGTCAACACTGGAGGCCTTTCAGGAGACTGGCCATGAGGCTGAGTTGGGCCCTCGCAGAGCTGCAGAGAACACCTGGTTCAGGGAAAGAGTTCTGTGGCCTCATCACTTATCCCTCCTGCTTCATGTCCCCTCTGTGTCCCCCAGCTGTACTCTTGTCCCATTCTCAGCATGTCATCAGAATGGGAAACTCTTTCATTCTGACACTTGTCCATCAAGGTGTATGTGGGAATTTAGTATTATATAATCATCTGCTGTTGGAAATTCATCACAACTTCTAGTCTATTTCCACGTGGTGCTTCTGTCTCTATGACACCCCCTAAACCATAGGAGATCAGCTTCTGGCATTGTCAACACTTTGATTCCTTTCATTTTTTTTTCACCCATGTCTCATGTAAATTTGTGATAAGGGCCAGAAACCATCCTTGCCTGAGGGACTCATTTCAACCTCTGTGTCTCTGTGAGTCCCCAGGGTCACATCTTTGTACACAGTGTGAGCTGTGGAGACTGGTTAGTCAGTGGTCCCTCCTGGGAACTGGATTCTGTCACTGAAGCAAGGACAGCGGATGTGGTGTGAGGCTGTGGGAATCACTTCACTCTGGATACAGTCTCACAAGAAGGCTGCAGACCCTCCTTCTAGGGACCAGGGGCTCCAATGCCCTACCTCCTGTGCCCTGAGACACCTGTGAGCAAGGAAGCTACAGCCCTTGATCAGAGTCTGCCTGGAGTGGGGCAACAGAAGCAGAGTGTGAGGGGTCAGGGTGTCTCTGGACGTGCCCAGTACAGAAGGGGCAGCTCCCTGGGACCTCAGGTGGAGAGTGAGATGACTCGAATTTCCCAGGTGAAGTACGTACACCGCCAGGACTCTCCTGGGTAACAGTGTATGAGTCAGACCCTCAGATCATGGTCCCTGGAACCTGAGGAGATAAGGATGGATCATTACTACTTTCTTCTGAGGACTGAACCCTGGACCCCTGATGACCCCCAGACCTGGTATTCCTGTGAGGCTCCCCCTGGGCAGCTCCAGCTTCTGTCCTGCTGCTCCTGATGCCCCTCTGCTGGGGGAGGAGGACTCAGAACAGGAGCTTCCCTCTTGCAGTTCTCCCAAGAGCACCTGTCACCTGAATAGGGGTGTGGACAAGGGTTTCCAAGTCCCACAGGCAGCTGACCCTACTGCCCTGCCCAGAACAGCACAGAAGGTCACATACACTGTGCAGGAGACAGCACAAATGGGATTCCTTCCCCTTGTCCAGGGGTTGATATGTCCTAGCCTGTCCCTCTGCTGTTGCAACTTGCTGGGTGCAGGGTAAACTGCAGTGTATTTTGAAAGGATCACAGTCCAGGAAACCTTTTTGAGATCCCATTGGAATCCCTTTCTCTCCATTTAGGAATCAAATCTGATGCTGCCTGCATCCCAGTGAGTGTCGCTAGGTCACAGTGCAACAGAGGATCCTCCTAGCACTAACCTTCACATGTGCACCTAAATCTTTATTGTCCTATTTCTGTCATCTCTGCCACTGCTGTTTCTATTACAACACATAGCACTAGCAGTCTGGGGGAGGATGGTTTGTACAGGAGCCTCTTCCGTGATTTGGATGAAACAGGGAAGTTGGGAATCTGACCAGGATGTGCAATTTCATGTCATACATATCACACTTTTGCTAAGCCCCTTTCCTTGTATTTCTGCAGAGGATGAACAAGGAACTCCCAGCCCAGTGCCCACTCACTGAGACCCCACAATCTTTGTTTCATTCATAAGACTCTGTTGATGTTTGTACATCAGTGAATTTGGAAACAAAGTGTTTCCAACATCAGTATAATCTTCCCCATTTCATATCACATAAAGTTGAGGTCCAGGGAGTCTAGGTTCCCAGGAGAGCAGAGCAAAGTGGGGCTAGTCCAGGATGGAGTCCAGATGTACTGGATTCAGATCCCGGGCTCCTTGGGGGCAGAGCCTGTGCAAGACAGGAGGGAGGGTGAGGGCAGCCTGGGCAGCAAGGTTTCTGTTCCTGAGCTCACTGCCAGACCATCCTGCCTGGTCTATAAAGGAGCCCCTCAGCCTGCACATGGTGAGGGTCAGTAGGGTCATGTCCTAGGTTAGAGATGGACGATTTGTAGGGACATCGGACACTGTTTGGCTGTTCAAGACCCTGCCTGTGTCCTTCTGGATCTGCTGTTGCTTGCTTCTCCCTGTCCTCAAAATTGGAGGGAATGACAGGGGTCCCCTGGCCACAAAACTGGGGTCAAAGAGGCTGGACACAAGGCCTCCAGGTTTAGGAGACTCAGGGGCTCCTTCTCTGGGTACCACACCTGCAGCACCTTCCAGGCTGACTTCAGGTTCAAGGTCATGCTCAGGTTCCTCTGGGGCCTGAGCCTATGAGGAGCACCTGGGTCAGAACCTGGTGGTGGAGCAATGTGGTGGTGGAACCAAGTGAGGAGGGGAAGCAGGAGAGGGTCCAGGCCATGGTGGGTTTCTTTTGGATTTGCATTCCTCACCTCCTACCTTATTAGAGTTCCTTCCAGGGACACGACATCACTCAGATGCAGGATAAGGACGTCATAACTTGGTTTCAACTCCATCATTATTTCTGCTCTTATTGTCATACGTTTTACCTGGTTCTCCATTATAAATTAAACACGTTGCTGTTGTTTTTGCTTTTAGCACTTGATTGTACTTACAGGCATTAACCACTAAAATTTGTTTTATGTTTATCCATGTAGTTATGGTCTCCCAAGCTTATTATACTTTGTGTAGACTCACATTTCCATATGTCACTCTTTCCTTCTGACTGAGGGACCTCCTTCACTGTCACTTGTCCTGGGGGTCTGCGGGTGATTAGTTCCGGGAGGTTTGCTGTCTGAGAAACATTGATTTTGTCTTCACTTTTCAATGACATTTCTCGTCAGTAAAGACCAAAGATGACAGATATTTCCTATTAGTATTTTGAAGACATTGCTCCCTGTTTTCCAGTACACATGGTTCATGATGAGAAATGTGCTCCCAGCACGATGCTGGTTCTCTGTAGGGAACATGACTCTCCTTTCTGGCTGTGAGAGTGTCTGCATCACTGATCTGTAGCAATTTCATACGATGTGTCCTATGCTGTCTCTCATGTTCCCTGTGCCTGAGTTTCTTTGAACTTCTTGGATATATTGGTTCCTGGGTTTCTCCAAATTTGAAGACTTCTTGTAGATTATTTATTCACAGATTAAAAAAAAATTATTTACTTTTGTAAAAATTTCTTTTCAGTGTTCCAGAATTCATTGTTTATGCACCACACCCAGTGCTCCATGCAATACGTGCCCTCCATAATATCCACCACCAGCCTCATCCAACCTTCCACAGCCCCCCCCAAAACCCTCAGTTTGTTTCCCAGAGTCCACAGTCTCTCATGGTTCATCTCTCCATCCAATTTCCCCCAACTCACTGCTCCTCTCCATCTCCCCATGTCCTCCGTGTTATTCCTTATGCTCACAAATAAGCGAAACCATATGATAATTGACTCTCTCTGCTTGACTTATTTCACTCAGCATAATCTCTTCCAGTCTCATCCATGTTGATACAAAAGTTGGATATTCATCCTTTCTGATGGAGGTATAATACTCCATAGTATATATGGACCACATCTTCTTTATCCATTAGTCCATTGAAGGGCATCTTGGTTCTTTCCACAGTTTGGTGACTATGGCCATTGCTGCTAAGAACACTGGGGTACAGATGGCCCTTCTTTTCACTACATCTGTATCTTTGGGGTAAATACCCAGTAGTGCAATTGCAGGGTCATAGGGTAGCTCTATATTTAACTTCTTAAGGAATCTCCACACTGTTTTCCACAGTGGCTGCACCAACTTGCATTCCCACCAACAGTGTAAGAGGGTTCCCCTTTCTCCACATCCTCTCCAACACATGTTGTTTCCTGTCTTGTTAATTTTGGCCTTTCTATTAGATGTAAGTTTGTATCTCAATGTGGTTTTGATTCGAATCTCCCTGATGGCTAGTGATGATGAACATTTTTTCATGTGTCTGATAGCCATTTGCATGTCTTCTTTGGAGAAGTGTCTATTCCTGTTTTCTGACCATTTTTTGACATGATTATCTGTTTTTTGTGTGTTGAGTTTGAGGGGTTCTTTATAGATCTTGGATATCAGCCCTTTTTATTTATTGTCATTTGTGAATATCTTCTCCCATTCTGTGGGTTGCCTCTTTGTGTTGTTGACTGTTTCCTTTGCTGTAGAGAAGCTTTTGATCTTGATGAAGTCCCAAAAGTTCATTTTCACTTTTGTTTCCTTTGCCTTTGGAGACATATCTTGAAAGAAGTTGCTGTGGCCGATGTCAAAGAGGTTACTGCCTATGTTCTCCTCTAGGATTCTGATGGATTCCTGTCTCATATTGAGGTCTTTTATCCATTTCGAGTTTATCTTTGTGTACGGTGTAAGAGAATGGTTGAGTTTCATTCTTCTACACATAGCTGTCCAATTTTCCCAGCACCATTTATTGAAGAGACTGTTTTTTTTTCCACTGTATATTTTTTCCTGCTTTGTCAAAGATTATTTGACCATAAAGTTGAGGGTTCACATCTGGGCTCTCTACTCTGTTCGACTGGACAATCTGTCTGTTTCTATGCCAGTACCATACTGTCTTGGTGATCACAGCTTTGTTAAAGCTTGAAATCAGGCAAAGTGATACCCCCAGTTTTGTGTTTCTTTTTCAACATTTCCTTAGCAATTCGGGGTCTCCTCTGGTTCCATACAAATTTAAGAATTTTTGCTCCGGCTCTTTGAAAAATGCCGGTGGAATTTTGATCAGAATGGCATTGAAAGTATAGATTGCTCTAGGCAGTATAGACATTTTAACAATGTTTATTTTTCCAATCCATGAGCATGCAATTGTCTTCCATCTTTTTGTGTCTTCTTCAATTTCTTTCATGAGTGTTCTGTAGTTCCTTGAGTATAGGTCCTTTACCTCTTTGGTTAGGTTTATTCCCAGGTATTTTATGGTTCTTGGTGCTATAATATATGGAATTGATTCTCTAATTTCCCTTTCTGTATTTTCATTTTTAGTGTATAAGAAAACAACTAATTTTTGTACATTGACTTTGTACCCTGCCACATTACTAAATTGCTGTATGAGTTCTAGTAGTTTGGGGGTGGAGTCTTTTGGGTTTTCTGTGTAAAGTATCATGTCATTGGTGAAGGGAGAGAGAGTTTGACTTCTTCATTGCCAATTTGAATACCTTTTATTTCTCTTTGTTGTCTGATTGCTGTTGCTAGGACTTCTAGTACTATGTTGAACAAGAGTGGTGTGAGTGAGCATGCTTGTTGTGTTCCTGATCTCAAAGGGAAGGGCTGTGAGCTTTTTCCCCTTGAGGATGATATTCACTATGGGTTTTTCATAAATTTTATGAAGTTGAGGAATGTTCCCTCTATCCCTATACTTTGAAGCATTTTAATCAGGAACGGATGCTGTATCTTGTCAAATGTTTTTTCTGCATCAATTGAGAGGACCATGTGGTTCTTCTCTCTTCTCTTATTCATTTGCTCTATCACATTGATTGATTTGTGAATGTTGAACCACGCTTGCAACCCAGGGATGAATCCCACCTGGTCATGGTGGATAATCTTTTTAATGTACTCTTCACAGATTTTTTATTTCACCCTCAGTCCCTTACCTTCCCTCCCTGAAGTCCCTACACTTACACACTCTCTGGGTGGCGTGAAGGTCTCCTCTGGGCATTGAGCATTCATTAATTTTATTAGGTATTTCACTGTGTGTTTCATTTTGAATACTTTCCATCACTATGACATCAAGTTTCCTAATCTCTTCTTTTGCAGCATCATACCTGCTGTCAGGCTATCCCCTGTATTTTTAAATTTCCAGACATATTATTTTGGAAGTTTTAAAAGAAGTGTTCTTTAAAAAATGTCTTCCATTTCTGCTTTTCACCTGTGTAGTCCTTCCTCCACCCATAGTCCCAGAGGAAATAGAGTTCTAACAACTGATTACAAATCTCCTGCTGATTCACCCTGCACAGCCTGCCTGGAGGACTGGGAGAAGGGGACAGACTGGGGACCTCAGACCTGGGGACCTGGGTCAGACCTCACTGCTCTGTGCACAGGTCTCCTGGGCTGGAGGAGAGGGTGACATATATAGGGAAGGGGTTTGTGTTTTACTTCCCCATCTGCCTGTGTCACTGTGAACATTACTGCTGCTTTCATAGGACTGACAGTAATAGTCAGCCTCGTCCTCGGCCTGTGACATGCTGATGGTCAGGGTGGCCACGTTCCCTGACTTGGAGCCAGAGAATCACTCTGGGATCCCAGAGGGCTGCTCACTATCTGCATAAATGACCATCAAAGGGGCTTGGCCTGGCTTCTGCTGGTACCAGGGTACATAATCATAGTCCAGCTCCTCTCCAGTGCAGGTGATTGTAGCTGTCTGTCCCTGACAGCTGACACAAAAGGTGGCTGAGTCAGCTCACTGGAGACCATGGAGCCTGAAAAGACAGAGAAGGAGAGGTTGCAATGAGGTCCAGGGGCTCATCCCAGGGTCCCAATACTGAGGCTGTGCTGTGCCTGAGCTCAGGGTTTGGGGCAGGCTCAGCTCAGGTCCTGTGGGGCTGAGAGTGTGGGCTAAACTGGGGAGAGTACCTGTGCAGAGAGTGAGAACAAGGAGTGAGAGAGGGGTCCAGGCCGTGGTGGATATGCTCAGTGCTCTCTCTTCTAAGAATCACAGCTGGACCAGGCTCACCCTGTTCTCTCTTATTTGTTTCCAGGCCTCTTTGTCTGTGAAAGTTAGTAATTACGCAAATTTCCTCCTCTCCAGGACTCAAATCACTTGTGAGCTCAGACCAGGTGATTGAGGAGGAAGAAAGCATCTTGCAGCTTCCAACAGCTCTCAGGTCAGAAAATGAGCCTTGGTCTCCAAATTTGGTATCACAGCCACATTCCTGTGGTTTGAACATAACCACTGACCCTGCCAATTCTGCCTGGGGTTTGTCCGGGGCTGGCCAAGGGTCTTCCAGAATCCTGGCCATGGGGATAGTCTGGTTCCTCTAAGAGATGCAGACAACATCTTCTGGTACTAAATTCTGCTGATTCAGGGAAAGGTGGTCCTGTGACCTCATTACTTTCCTTCCCTGGATTCTTGTTCCCTCTGAATCCCCCAGAGACTCTGTGGTCCCATCCTTGGCATGGCAACAGAATAGTAAGCTCTCTCATTTTGAGATTCTTTTCTTTTTTTTCATTTTGAGATTCTTTCATCATTTTGTAAGTAGGTGCTTCCTTGTTAAACAACCACTGGCTTTTGGAGATTCATCAGGATTTCTACTCTATTTACACATGGTGCTGTTGTCTCTATGACAACTCCCATCCCACAGCAGACCAGCAATTGGCGTTGTCAACTATTTCATTCCTTTTAATTTTTTCATCAGTGTTTCATGCAAACCTGTGTAAAGGGCCTGAGTCCATGAGGAACAACTTCAAGGTTTGTGATCTTGTGAGGATCCACACGATCACATGTTCCCATATGTTGTGAGTTTGAGGGCCTGAGCCATGGTCCCTGCAGCCATGAGAATCACGTCACTCTGGAGACAGTCTCACAAGGAGGCTGCATCCCAGGGACCAGGGACCCCAAGTGCTCTGCCTCCTGCTCCCGAGATGCTCTTGAACAAAGGAGTTGCAGCTTCAGGTCTGAGTTGGGGTGGAGGTGGGGAAGGAGAGGCAGAGTGAGTTATTGGGGTGTCTCTGGATGTGCCCAGCACAGAGGAGAGTCAGTCGCTGGGGACACTGGTGGACAGAGAGGGGACCTGAATTTCCCAGGTGAGGTGCTCACTGTTTCAGGACTCTTGTCAGTGTCCTTGGTGACACTGTGTATTTGACTCTCAGAACATGGTCCTTGCAGCCTGAGGAGTTAGGATGGATTATCCCGATAGTATCTGAGGACTGAACCTTAGACAACCCGCTGACCCCCAGGGCTAGTGTCCCTGTGCGACTCCCCCTGGGCAGCCCCAGCCTCGGTCCTGCTGCTCCTGATGCAGCTCTGCTGCCCCCTGCTGGTGGAGGAGGACTCAGACCAGGAGCTTCCCTCCTGCAGGTCACCACATAGCACCTGTCACCCGAGAAATGCTGTGGACCAGGCTTTCCAGGCTTCCACAGGCAGCTGCCCCCATGGTCTGCCCAGCCCAGCAGAGAAGGTCCCAAACAAGGTGCAGGAGGCAGGGCAGGTGGGATTCCTGTATTTGTCCCAGGGTTGAAATGTCCTGGCATTTCTCGGTATCTTCTTACAAAAAGGAGAGTGCAGGCTACAATGTAATGCATTTGAAAAGGGTCAGTCCCAGACAAACATGTGTGATGTCCCACAGCCACCAGGTTCCTATGTATTTAGGAATCAGGATCGATGCTTCCTGCCTCCCTATCCATGCAGTTGGGTCATCAGAGCAACAGGTGATGCTTCTGGTACTAAATTCTGCTGAGCAGGTGAACCTTTAATTTATTGTTATCACTGCTGTTTTTACCTCTTTTCCCTCATTCCAGACTACATCTTCTGGAATTTGGTGTGGGAGTATTTGTAAACTAGCCTAGTCTCTGGTTTGGTGAACTTGGGAAACTACTCATTCATACCTGCATCTAACTGCACAGGAAGAAGTTCCCAGTGTAGCTGAAAACTTTTCCTTGGATTCCCCCACTCACAGATAGGAGACTCTTGACACCAGGATTAACTCACTGAGACCCCACTGAGTCACTCTCATGAAAGAGACTCTTTAATGTTTTTTTTATCTTTAAATGTGAAATAAGTATTTCTTACATGAACTAAGCTTCCCCGTTTCACAGTAGGTAAAGTTGATGACCAGAGTGGCTATCTTCCCAGGAAAATAGAGGAAAGTGAGTTGAGTCCAGGAGTGGAGACCAGGTGTGCTGGATTCAGACCCTGGGCTTCTTGGGGCAGAACTTGAACAGGATGGGAGGGAGGGAGAGGCCAGGCTGGGCAACAAGGCTTCTGTCCCAAACTCACTGCCATTCCCATCCTGGCTGTTTGGATGTGCAGAGGCCTGGCCTGGGTCCTGCTGGCTCTGCTCTGCATTATTGCTTGGTTCTCTGTCTGTGCTCCCCTGAGCAGATGGGGGTGCCAGTGGTGTCCCGGCCATTCTGCAGGGGGCACGGAGTCATCTGAGGTCCACAGTGTCTGCAGCTCCAGGGAACTGTGGGGCTCATTCTCAGGGTTTCTACTCCTGAAGCATCCCCTGCACTGAATTCAGGGTCAGGGTCATGCTCAGAGTATTGTGGGGGCTGAGCCTGTGGGCAGGCCCAGGGGCAGCACCCAGACAGAGAGTAGTGTGGGGAGCAGGAGAGGACCAACGCCATGGTGGGGACCCCAGAGGTCTGTCTCCTGAGCCCCAGTTGGAGCCTGGCCACCTTAAGCCTCCCTCATGTCCCCACTTTTCCCCTTGAAGATGTTTCTTCTCCCACTGGTGGAGAGAATCCCTGTGCTTCTGAGGGAGTTTCATCAATCTGGTTCACGTGGAGTTGTGCTCCCTTCTGGACTGCAGAGGGAGCTCTTATCACTGTGTGTTTGAACATCTTTAAGCCTGGAGAAGGAAGGGACATGTGGGGGCATTTCTAGTCCTGTTCTCATGAAATATGCACTGTGATTATTTCTTCCCTTCTCTCTGTGTGAAATACATCACAGAATACATTCATCCTAATTATCTTAAGGATTCAGTTCATTTTCCCAGATTTCCTCTCTGTTACCTGTGAATGTTTCATGACTTACATTGTGGAGCAGAAGTGGGTGAGAATTGTCCTAAAACATTTCAGTGTCATTTCCTTTACTGGAGGTTTCCCATCAACAGCAGCCACTTGGGTGTTGCTGTGACACTGAATCTGATAATCCCTGTCATTAATCGTGGTGTTTAGAGCATTCTTGAATGTGATTAGTACTGTCCCTTCAATATAGCATCTTGCCTTTATTTTCTTGTTGTCCCACGTGTTTTTTTGTTCCCCCTTTCCATGTACCTTTTTGGATTAATGCAGCATTTGATATGATTCCATTTTATCTATTTCCTCTACTTACAAGCTGTAAGTTCTTTCTGTCTTATGATCAGTAACTTGCAATAGTCCACATTCCCATGATGCTGCCATGTTCCATGGACAATAAGCACCTGATAACATCTTTATGTGTCTCACCTCTCAACATATTCTCTGTGATTTTTCCTACATATTATTTCACATGTTAGAAATTTCAACATACATAGTTATTATATTTGTGTGGGCAGTGACATCATTTTTATAAATTTTTTTCGTGTTATGTTAGTCACCATACAATACATCATGAGTTTTTGATGCAGTGTTTCAAGATTCATTGTTTATGCACCACACCCAGTGCTCCATGCAATATATGCCCTCCTTAATACCCATCACCAGGCTCACCCATCTCCCCACCCCTCTCCCCCTCCAAAACTCTCAGTTTGTTTCTCAGAGTCCATGGTCTCTCATGGTTCATCTTCCCCTCTGATTTCCCCCCCTTCACTTTTCCTTTCCTTCTCCTAATGTCCTCCATGTTATTCCTTATGCTCCACAGTAAGTGAAACCACATGATAATTGACTTTCTCCGCTTGACTTATTTTACTCAGCATAGTCTCTGCCATCCCATGCATGTGATGCAAATGGTAGGGATTCATCCTTTCAGATGGCTGAGTAATATTCCATTGTATATATGGACCATATCTTCTTTATCCATTTGTCTGTTGAAGGGCATCTTGGCTCTTTCCACAGTTTGGCTATTGTGGACATGGTTGCTATGAACACTGGGGTACAGATGGCCCTTCTTTTCACTACATCTGTATCTTTGGGGTACATATCAAGTAGTGCAATTGCAGGGTCATAGGGAAGCTCTATTTTTAATTTCTTTTTTTAAAATAAATTTTATTTTATTTTATTTTATTTTTTTAAACATATAATATATTTTTATCCCCAGGGGTACAGGTCTGTGAATCGCCAGGTTTACACATTTCACAGCACTCACCATAGCACATACCCTCCCCAATGTCCATAACCCCACCCCCCATCCCAAACCCCCTCCCCCCATCAACCCTCAGTTTCTTTTGTGAGATTAAGAGTCACTTATGGTTTGTCTCCCTCCCAATCCCAACTTGTTTCATTTACTCTTCTCCTACCCCATTAACCCCCCATGTTGCATCTCCTCTCCCTCATATGAGGAAGATCATATGATAATTGTCTTTCTCCGATTGACTTACTTCACTAAGCATGATACCCTCTAGTTCCATCCACGTCATCGCAAATGGCAAGATTTCATTTCTTTTGATGGCTGCATAGTATTCCATTGTGTATATATACCACTTCTTCTTTATCCATTCGTCTGTTGATGGACATCTAGGTTCTTTCCATAGTTTGGCTATTGTGGACATTGCTGCTATAAACATTCGGGTGCACGTGCCCCTTTGGATCACTACGTTTGTATCTTTAGGGTAAATACCCAGCAGTGCAATTGCTGGGTCATAGGGTAGTTCTATTTTCAACATTTTGAGGAACCTCCATGCTGTTTTCCAGAGTGGTTGCACCAGCTTGCATTCCCACCAACAGTGTAGGAGGGTTCCCCTTTCTCCGCATCCTCGCCAGCATCTGTCATTTCCGGACTTGTTAATTTTAGCCATTCTGACTGGTGTGAGGTGATATCTCATTGTGGTTTTGATTTGTATTTCCCTGATGCCGAGTGATGTGGAGCACTTTTTCATGTGTCTGTTGGCCATCTGGATGTCTTCTTTGCAGAAATGTCTGTTCATGTCCTCTGCCCATTTTTTGATTGGATTATTTGTTCTTTGGGTGTTGAGTTTGCTAAGTTCTTTATAGATTTTGGACACTAGCCCTTTATCTGATATGTCATTTGCAAATATCTTCTCCCATTCTGTCAGTTGTCTTTTGGTTTTGTTAACTGTTTCCTTTGCTGTGCAAAAGCTTTTGATCTTGATGGAATCCCAATAGTTCATTTTTGCCCTTGCTTCCCTTGCCTTTGGCGATGTTCCTAGGAAGATGTTGCTGCGGCTGAGGTCGAAGATGTTGTTGCCTGTGTTCTCCTCAAGGATTTTGATGGATTCCTTTCTCACATTGAGGTCCTTCATCCATTTTGAGTCTATTTTCGTGTGTGGTGTAAGGAAATGATCCAATTTCATTTTTCTGCATGTGGCTGTCCAATTTTCCCAACACCATTTATTGAAGAGGCTGTCTTTTTTTCCATTGGACATTCTTTCCTGCTTTGTTGAAGATTAGTTGACCATAGAGTTGAGGGTCTATTTCTGGGCTCTCTATTCTGTTCCATTGATCTATGTGTCTGTTTTTGTGCCAGTATCATGCTGTCTTGATGATGACAGCTTTGTAATAGAGCTTGAAGTCCGGGATTGTGATGCCACCAACCTTGGCTTTCTTTTTCAATATTCCTTTGGCTATTCGAGGTCTTTTCTGGTTCCATATAAATTTTAGGATTGTTTGTTCCATTTCTTTGAAAAAAATGGATGGTACTTTGATAGGAATTGCATTAAATGTGTAGATTGCTTTAGGTAGCATAGACATTTTCACAATATTTATTCTTCCAATCCAGGAGCATGGAACATTTTTCCATTTCTTTGTGTCTTCCTCAATTTCTTTCATGAGTACTTTATAGTTTTCTGAGTATAGATTCTTAGCCTCTTTGCTTAGGTTTATTCCTAGGTATCTTATAGTTTTGGGTGCAATTGTAAATGGGATTGACTCCTTAATTTCTCTTTCTTCTGTCTTGTTGTTGATGTAGAGAAATGCAACTGATTTCTGTGCATTGATTTTATATCCTGACACTTTACTGAATTCCTGTAAGTTCTAGCAGTTTTGGAGTGGAGTCTTTAGGGTTTTCCACATATAGTATCATATCATCTGTGAAGAGTGATAGTTTGACTTCTTCTTTGCCGATTTGGATGCCTTTAATTTCCTTTTGTTGTCTGATTGCTGAGGCTAGGACTTCTAGTACTATGTTGAATAGCAGTGGTGATAATGGACATCCCTGCCGTGTTCCTGACCTTAGCGGAAAGGCTTTCAGTTTTTCTCCATTGAGAATGATATTTGCGGTGGGTTTTTCATAGATGGCTTTGATAATATTGAGGTATGTGCCCTCTATCCCTACACTTTGAAGAGTTTTGATCAGGAAGGGATGCTGTACTCTGTCAAATGCTTTTTCAGCATCTATTGAGAGTATCATATGGTTCTTGTTCTTTCTTTTATTAATGTGTTGTATCACATTGATTGATTTGCGGATGTTGAACCAAACTTGCAACCCTGGAATAAATCCCACTTGGTCATGGTGAATAATCCTTTTCATGTACTGTTGAATCCTATTGGCTAGTATTTTGGTGATAATTTTTGCATCTGTGTTCATCAAGGATATTGGTCTGTAGTTCTCTTTTTTGATGGAATCCTTGTCCGGTTTTGGGATCATCAAGGTGATGCTGGCCTCATAAAATGAGTTTGGAAGTTTTCCTTCCATTTCCATTTTTTTGGAACAGTTTCGGGAGAATAGGAATTAGTTCTTCTTTAAATGTTTGGTAGAATTCCCCCAGGAAGCCATCTGGCCCTGGGCTTTTATTTGTTTTGAGATTTTTGATGACTGTTTCAATCTCCTTACTGGTTATGGGTCTGTTCAGGCTTTCTATTTCTTCCTGGTTCAGTTCTGGTAGTTTATATGTCTCTAGGAATGCATCCATTTCTTCCAGATTGTCAAATTTGTTGGCGTAGAGTTGCTCATAGTATGTTCTTATAATTGTCTGTATTTCTTTGGTGTTCGTTGTGATCTCTCCTCTTTCATTCATGATTTTATTTATTTGGGTCCTTTCTCTTTTCTTTTTGATAAGTCTGGCCAGGGGTTTATCAATCTTATTAATTCTTTCAAAGAACCAGCTCCTAGTTTCGTTGATTTGTTCTATTGTTTTTTTGGTTTCTATTTCATTGATTTCTGCTCTGATCTTTATGATTTCTCTTCTCCTGCTGGGTTTAGGGTTTCTTTCTTGTTCTTTCTCCAGCTCCTTTAGGTGTAGGGTTAGGTTGTGTACCTGAGACCTTTCTTGTTTCTTGAGGAAGGCTTGTACCACTATATATTTTCCTCTCAGGACTGCCTTTGTTGTGTCCCACAGATTTTGAACCGTTGTGTTTTCATTATCATTTGTTTCCATGAATTTTTTCAATTCTTCTTTAATTTCCTGGTTGACCCATTCATTCTTTAGAAGGATGCTGTTTAGTCTCCATGTATTTGGGTTCTTTCCAAATTTCCTCTTGTGATTGAGTTCTAGCTTCAGAGCATTGTGATCTGAAAATATGCAGGGAATGATCCGAATACCAGTTGAGACCTGATTTAGGACCGAGGATGTGATCTATTCTGGAGAATGTTCCTTGTGCACTAGAGAAGAATGTGTATTCTGTTGCTTTGGGATGAAATGTTCTGAATATATCTGTGATGCCCATCTGGTCCAATGTGTCATTTAAGGCCTTCATTTCCTTGTTGATCTTTTGCTTGGATGATTTGTCCATTTCAGTGAGGGGAGTGTTAAAGTCCCCTACCATTATTGTATTATTTTTGATGTGTTTCTTTGATTTTGTTATTAATTGGTTTATATAGTTGGCTGCTCCCACGTTAGGGGCATAGATATTTACAATTGTTAGATCTTCTTGTTGGACAGATCCTTTGAGTATGATATAGTGTCCTTCCTCATCTCTTATTATAGTCTTTGGCTTAAAATCTAATTGATCTGATATAAGGATTGCCACTCCTGCTTTCTTCTGATGTCCATTAGCATGGTAAATTCTTTTCCACCCCCTCACTTTAAATCTGGAGGTGTCTTCAGGTTTAAAATGAGTTTCTTGTAGGCAACATATAGATGGGTTTTGTTTTTTTATCCATTCTGATACCCTGTGTCTTTTGATTGGGGCATTTAGCCTATTAACATTCAGGGTAACTATTGAGAGATATGAATTTAGTGCCACTGTATTGCCTGTAAGGTGACTGTTATTGTATATTGTCTCTGTTCCTTTCTGATCTACTACTTTTAGGGTCTCTCTTTGCTTAGAGGACCCCTTTCAATATTTCCTGTAGAGCTGGTTTGGTGTTTGCAAATTCTTTCAGTTTTTGTTTGTCCTGGAAGCTTTTTATCTCTCCTTCTATTTTCAGTGATAGCCTAGCTGGATATAGTATTCTTGGCTGCATGTTTTTCTCGTGTAGTGCTCTGAATATATCATGCCAGCTCTTTCTGGCCTGCCAGGTCTCTGTGGATAAGTCTGCTGCCAATGTAATGTTTTTACCATTGTATGTTACAGACTTCTTTTCCCGGGCTGCTTTCAGGATTTTCTCTTTGTCACTAAGACTTGTAAATTTTACTATTAGGTGGCGGGGTGTGGACCTATTCTTACTGATTTTGAGGGTCATTCTCTGAACCTCCTGGATTTTGATGCTTGTTCCCTTTGCCATATTGGGGAAATTCTCTCCAATAATTCTCTCCAATATACCTTCTGCTCCCCTCTCTCTTTCTTCTTCTTCTGGAATCCCAATTATTCTAATGTTGTTTTGTCTTATGGTGTTACTTATCTCTCGAATTCTCCCCTCGTGGTCCAGTAGCTGTTTGTCCCTCTTTTGCTCAGCTTCTTTATTCTCTGTCATTTGGTCTTCTATATCGCTAATTCTCTCTTCTGCCTCATTTATCCTAGCAGTGAGAGCCTCCATTTTTGATTGCACCTCATTAATAGCTTTTTTGATTTCAACTTGGTTAGATTTTAGTTCTTTTATTTCTCCAGAAAGGGCTTTTATATCTCCTGAGAGGGCTTCTCTAATATCTTCCATGCCTTTTTCGAGCCCAGCTAGAACCTTGAGAATCATCATTCTGAACTCTAGATCTGTCATATTACCAATGTCTGTATTGATTAGGTCCCTAGCCTTTGGTACTGCCTCTTGTTCTTTTTTTTGTGGTGAATTTTTTCGCTGTGTCATTTTGTCCAGATAAGAGTATATGAAGGAGCAAGTAAAATACTAAAAGGGTGGCAACAACCTCAGGAAAATATGCTTTAACCAAATCAGAAGAGTTCCCAAATCGTGAGGGGGGATAAAGGGGATAAAAAGAGGTTCAGAAAGAAAAATAAAATTAAACAATTAAAAGAAGAAAACGAATAAAGAAAAAATATAAAAAGGAAAAAAAATATATATTAGATAAACTAGTTAAAAAACGTTAAAAAAGAAAAGGGTAAAAGTTTAAAAAAATTTAGGAGAAGAAGAGAAAAGAAAAATTGAAAAAGAAAAAAAATTAAATTAACTGCAAGGCTAAAGAATCATGGGGAGGAAGCCATGAGTTCCGTGCTTTGCTTTCTCCTCCTCTGGGATTCTGCTGCTCTCCTTGGTATTGAAACTGCACTCCTTGGTAGGTGAGCTTGGTCCTGGCTGGATTTCTTGTTGATCTTCTGGGGGAGGGGCCTGTTGTAGTGATTCTCAAGTGTCTTTGCCCCAGGCGGAGTTGCACCGCCCTTACCTGGGGCTGGGCTGAGTAATCCGCTTGGGTTTGCTTTCGGGAGCTTTTGTTCCCTGGGCGCTTTCAGTAGAGTTCCGGAGGCCAGGAATGAAGATGGCGGCCTCCCAGTCTCTGGCCCGGAATAGCGGAGAGCCCGGGGCCACTCCTCAGTGCGCCCAATTACTCCCGTCACCCTGGCCTTCGGCCACGCTCCGAGCTCACCGAGCCTGCGACCGGTTCAAGGTAACCTGAGTTTAGAGCTCACTCCTTGGCTCTGTCTCTGTAGCCGGCTTCCCCGTTCTAATACCTGTAAGCTCTGCGACACTCAGACACCCCCGATCCTTCTGTAACCCTGCGGGACCTGAGGCCACGCTGACCCCGCGTGGGCTTCACCCCGGTTAAGCCTCTGGAGCGGTGTCCCTCAGCGGAACAGACTTTTAAAAGTCCTGATTTTGTGCTCCGTTGCTCCGCCGCTTGCCGGGAGCCGGCCCCTCCCCCCGCGGTCTATCTTCCTGTCGCTTTGGACTCACTTTTCCGCCAGTCCTACCTTTCAGGAAGTGGTTGATTTTCTGTTTACAGAATTGCTGTTCTTCTTCTCTTCGATCTCTCATTGGATTTGTAGGTGTTTGCAATCTTTAGATAAGCTATCTAGCTGATCTCCCGCTACCTGAAGTAGTCTCAGCCTGCTACTTCTCCGCCATCTTGACTCCTCCTCCACTATTTTTAATTTCTTAAGGAATCTCCACACTGTTTTCCACAGTGGCTGCACCAACTTGCATTCCCATCAACAGTGTAAGAAGGTTCCCCTTTCTCCACATCCTCCCCAACATTTGTTGTCTCATGTCTTGTTAATCTTTGCCATTCTAACTGGTGTAAGGTGATACCTCAATGTGTGTGTTTTTTTAAAGATTTATTTATTTAACAGAGAGAGATCACAAGTAGAGAGAGAGAGAGAGAGGAGGAAGCAGGCTCCCTGTCTAGCAGAGAGCCTGATGTGGGTCTTGATCCCAGGACCCTGAGATCATGACCTGCGCTGAAGGCAGAGGCTTAACCTACTGAGCCACCCAGGCAGCCCTCAATGTGGTTTTGATTTGAATTTCCCCGATGGCTAATGATGAACATTTTTTTCATATGTCTGTTAGCCATTTGTATGTCTTCTTTGGAGAAGAAGAGTCTGTTCCTGTCTTCTGCCCATTTTTTGACTTGATTATCTGTTGAGTGTTGAGTTTGAGAAGTTCTTTATAGATCTTGGATATCAGCCCTTTGTCTGTACTGTTATTTGTGAATATCTTCTCCCATTCCATGGGTTGCCTCTTTGTGTTGTTGACTGTTTCCTTTGCTGTGCAGAAACCTTTTATCTTGATGAAGTCCCAGAAGTTCATTTTGGCTTTTGTTTCTATCGCCTTTGGAGATGTGTCCTGAAAGCAGTTGCTGTGGGCAATGTTGAGAAGTTACTGCCTATGTTCTCCTCAAGGATTTGAATGGATTCCTGTCTCAGATTGAGGTCTTTCATCCATTTTGAGTTTATCTTTGGGTATGGTATAAGAGAATTAATTCTACTGTATATAGCTGTCCAATTTTCCCAGCACGGTTTATTGAGGAGACTGTCTTTTTACCGTTGGATTTTTTTTCTGCTTTTCAGTGACATATCTTTTTTTTTTTAAAGATTTTATTTATTTGACAGGAAGAGATCACAAGCAGGCAGAGAGGCAGGCAGAGAGAGAGGTGGAAGCAGGCTGCCTGTTGAGCAGAGAGACCGATGAGGGGCTCCATCCCAAGACCCTGGGATCACAACCTGAGCCAAAGGCAGAGGCTTTAACCTACTGAGCCACCCACATGCCCCAGTGACGTATCTTTTTTTTTTTAAAAGATTTTATTTATTTATTTG
The DNA here is from genome assembly GCF_010015895.1 of Lontra canadensis. Taxonomy (NCBI): domain Eukaryota; kingdom Metazoa; phylum Chordata; class Mammalia; order Carnivora; family Mustelidae; genus Lontra; species Lontra canadensis. The sequence goes on from NW_022631051.1 coordinate 13,164,721, forward strand.
ACAGAGAGAGATCACAAGTAGATGGAGAGGCAGGCAGAGAGAGAGAGAGAGGGAAGCAGGCTCCCTGTCTAGCAGAGAGCCAGATGTGGGACTTGATCCCAGGACCCTGAGATCATGACCTGAGCTGAAGGCAGCGGCTTAACTCACTGAGCCACTCAGGCGCCCCCCAGTGACGTATCTTTTAAAGAGATTTAGATAATGGGGTGCCTGGGTGGCTCAGTGGGCTGGGCCTCTGCCTTCGGCTTGGGTCATGGTCTCGGGGTTCTGGGATCAAGTCCCACTTCGGGCTCTCTGCTCAGCAGGGAGCCTGCTTCTTCCCCTCTCTCTGCCTGCCTCTCTGCCTACTTGTGATCTCTCTCTGTCATATAAATAAATTTAAAAAAAACCTTAAAAAAGAGACTTAGATAGTAAAAAAGTCTTAATATTTGTTAGCATTTCTGATTTTTACATTGATTTTTAAAAAAATATTTTATTTATTTATTTGCCAGAGATAGAGCGAGAGCGAGAGAGAGGGAGAGAGAGCTAACGCACAAGCAGGGAGAGCAGTAGGCAGAGGGAGAGGCAGGCTCCCTGTTGAGAAAGAAGCCTGATGCGGGGCTCGATCCCAGGGCCTTGGGATCATGACCTGAACCAAAGGCAGACACTTAACCAACCGAGAGCTAACGCACAAGCAGGGAGAGCAGTAGGCAGAGGGAGAGGCAGGCTCCCTCTTGAGAAAGAAGCCTGATGCGGGGCTCGATCCCAGGGCCTTGGGATCATGACCTGAACCAAAGGCAGACACTTAACCAACCGAGCCACCCAGGCGTCCCTTACATTGTTTTTATAGATTCAGATTCTTCCTGGAATCACCTCCCCTGCCCGAGGGTTGTCCATTTTTAAAAAGATTTTATTTTTTATTTGACACAGAGAGAGAACACAAGCAGGGGGAGCAGGAGAGGGAGTAACAGGCTCCCTGCTGAGCAGGGAGCTTGATTCCAGGACCTTGGGATCATGACCCAGCCAAAGTCAGATGCTTAACTGTCTGAGCCACAAAGGCACCCTGAGGGATGTCCATTTACTGCTTGTAGTCTGGGTCAGTTTTTGACCAATTGTGTCAGTTTTTGTGTATGTGGAAATTTTTTATTTAGATTTCATGTTTGAAAGACATTTTCCCCACGTGAAGAACAGTTTTTTCCTCTTTTCAGTAAAGATGTTAATCCACTGTCTCTCACTGGCATTTCCACCATAACAAAATCTATTGGAATCCTTCTCTTCCTTCCCCTGAGTGCAGGGATTCTGTCCCTATGGAGGCTTCCTTCCTTTTTTTTTTTTTTTTTAAGATTTTATTTTTTTACTTATTTGAGAGAGAGAGAGAGAGAGAGAGCAGCAGAAAGAGGGGAGATGCAGGCTCCCCACTGAAGAGGGAGCCTGACTCAGGGCTCAATCCCAGGACCCTGATCATCACCTGAGCCAAAGGGAGATGTTTAACCAGCTGAGCCACCCAGGTGCCCCTGCACAACCTGTTTGTTAACATAAGTTTCTCTCTGTCTCTTCCTTTGTATCTCTCTGTGTAACATTTAAATATACATGTAGGTGTATATGAGAGACATGCCCTGTTGGATCCATATTCTCTGGAGAATCCTAAAGAAGGCGCTCCACCAGCTCTTACTCTTTTTGGTTCAACTCTTTTGATTTTAATGTCTTATTTCAGGGTGCAAATCCTCACTTCTTAACTCATCAGAGTACCTCATGCCATAAGGTACCATAAGAATGTGATAACATGATTTTTCTTTTCCCATCATTTTTGCTAAAATTGTCATATATTTTAGTTTTTATAACCATTATAAATCAAAACATATTGCTATTATTTCTGCTTAAATAGTTGACTACTTTTTACAGACATTAACTATAAATTTTTTTCTATTTATCCATATAGCTCTGATATCTGATGCTTTTTATAGCTTTTCATAGAGTTATATTTCTCTCTGTCATTGTTCCTATGGGGCATCCTTTACTATTACTTGTAGGGAAAGTGTGCGGGTGATCAGTTTTGTGAGGCTTGCGGTTTGAAAAGTTTTATTTTGTCTTCATTTTTCAATGACATTATCACTAGGTAGAGATTGAGGTTTATATGTTCTCTTCTTTTAGTGTTTTCAGACATTGTTCCTCTGTTTTCTTGCTCACAAGGCTTACAATGAGAAATGTGCTCCCACCAGGATGCTAGTTTCTCTGTAGGGAACATGACTCTCCTCTCTGGCTGTGAGAGTTTCTGCATCACTGGTTTGTAGCAATTTCATTACAATGTCTGCTGTGCTGTTTCTCATGTTCCCTGTGCCCAAGCTTCATTGAGCTTCTTGGATATATTGGCTTATGTAGTCACTAAAGTTTGAATATTTTTGGCTATTATTTCCGGAAATATTTTTTTTATTAACTCCTGATCCTCACCTTCTCTCCCCTAGTTACTCTAATCACACTCTTTGGGCTGCATGAAGTTATCTTAGGCACAGAGGTTTTATTCATTTTTTCCAGCTTTTCTCTCTCTGTTTCAGGTTTAACAGTTTTCATTGCCCTGTAGTCACATTCACTAACCTTTACTTTTGTAGCATCAATTTTGCTGACAATCTCACCTGTGTATTTTTGATCATGTAATTTTCATTTTGTGGCTTAAAAGAATTTTGATCTTTAAAAAATGTCTCTATATCTTCTTCTAACTTGTTCAGTCATTCCTTTATGCCAGTCCCAGGTGACACATAGTTTTAATATCTGTGTGTATTTCCTGTGTGATCCACCCTATGCAGAGCCTGACTGCTGGGCTGGGTGGAGTGGGAACTCAGGGGATCTCACATGTGGGGACGTGTTCAGACCAGTTCACTGCTCTGTGCACAGGCCTTCTGGGGTTGGAGGAGAGTGTGACACCAACAGGGAAGGGGTTTGTGTCTCACTTCCCTGTCTACTTTTGTCACTGTGAACATTACCACTGCAGTCAAATGACTGACAGTAATATTCAACCTCATCCTCAGCCATGGGCCCCGCTGATGGTCAGGGTGGCCATGTTCCTGAGTTGGAGCTGGAGAATCGGTCAAGGATGCCTTAGTCCCAGTTGCTATCACCATAGATAACCTGCAGGGGGTCCTGGACCAGCTTTGCTGGTACCACGGACCATCTTTCCTTCCAATGTTTTTTCCCCCACAGGTGATCCTTTCTGTCTGTTCCAGAGTCACCAACACTGAGGGGGGCTGATCAGCAGGTAGGAGGCCATGGAGCCTGGAAGACAAAAATATGAAAGATGGGTTGGACTACCCATCCCAAGAGATACTCCTAGCTGCCTAGCCTAGACTGAGCTCCAGGGATTCTGTGGGAACACAGGGTATCCCTTCACCCCAATCTCAGTCCCAAGGGCCCATGGTCCTGACAGGGGGATGGAACCTGTGATCTAATACAACCCCCCGCCCCTTTTACTTCTGCAGGTTTAGTTCTTCAAAGGTCATGGAGGCCCAGTGATCATTGTCCTTTCAGTTTTAGCCCATGAGCCCCTTATCCTGCAGGATGATCATGAGTATCCTGCCCACCATGGATAGCCCCCTGCTGAGCTCAGAATCAGGTCCAGTCTTTTTCTAGATCTATGGGGCTGGAGGTGTGTGAGCATGGGTTTAGTATCTCTGCAGAAACAGGAAGCTGAGGAGACAAGGGTTCAGGCTGTGGTAGAGGTGGCCCAATTCTGCTCTCAGGGTCCAGGTTGGCAGGTTTTCCATACAGGTCACTTTTATTCATTTGCTGGAAACATCTGCTGGTTATGCAAATCAGCCAAGGCTCAGGGGCTGCTGCTGAGGAGCCTTGTGGTTTCAGACAAGAGCTCAATACCAAGGGGCACACAGAAGAGGAGAGCAGCATCTGCAGACCCAATCATTGGCCCAAGAATTCTTACTTCAACTGTTGGTCCCATATCTGGGGATGATATCTCTACCCCTATGTCCTGCATCAGCTCCTGGGTAGGTCTGGCCATAGCAGCACTCAGAGGTGAGGTCAGTCTGAATATTATGAACCCATTCTACAGGTGAAATGAGAAGGCAAAGATGGTAGGGTCCCAACCCAAGCACAGCTCCAGAGAGGCAGAACCCATTAAAATGTCACCCTTAATAAGGGCATATACAGTATTCCAGGAGTCCCTGTGGTTCTATAAGTTTCTGTCCTTGATGTGAGCTCCTGGGTCACTACAGAGATGCTGTGTTTCAGTGTTCCCAATGTGCTGACAGGCTCATATAGAATAATTCTGGCAAAAATGCTAGACAGTGTCCGTGTTTTGCCATGCGCTGGTGAAATACAGTTGTAGTGCCTATGCCAGAAGAGTAAGAAAATGCAGAAAAGACAAATCTAAGAGACCTGGAGCCAGTGGGATTTGGAAATCAGTGTGAAGTAAAATTCTCTAGGAAACGGACACCTTTCCTTCAGGTGATAGGTCCTAATACTAGTCCCTGCATGTTAGAGCCTCTGATGCCCAGACCCTCCCCTTGTCCAGGTGGCTTTCCCAGGTGACCTCTGCTGCCCCCTGGTGGCTATTACACACTGGCTGCAGGAGGTACAAGGGTGTCCTCTGTCTAGGTTTAAATTCAGAATCCACTCATGAAGCTGTGATTCCCTGATCCATGAAGTGCTGACCAGAAGGGAGGAAATCCACTCCACTGTGTGGCCTGTGCCAGCCATAGACCCACCATGACAGGCTCAGATGAATCATGAAGAGTCCTATTAGAGACTGAAGAGGCAAGGCCCTCCTGACACATCCCCATAGATGTCTGTGGGGTGGTGGAGGTCATACAGGTGGTCCCGGGGCTTGGCACTGGAGCACACAGAACTCAGGGGCTGGTTCTCCCTGATGCAGCTGTGAGTGCAGCACCAACAGGGAGGCAATGGCTGCTCAATCCTCAAAGAGACAAGAGAAAATCCCCTAACAAATGTCTATTCTCACCCACTTTGTCTTACACATTCCCCCTCATGTGTTGACCCGAAGAAGACACAGAATCTGCTCTCAGGGCTTTCCATCTTGGGGGTGAGGCCCAATAATAGACGCACTGGTGTGCAGACCCAGATGGTAGACTAGACTCCTTTCTACATGTACATTGTCACCTACATCTAATTGAAAGTCAGAAGCTTGCTTTTGTCAGGTCCCTGGCAGTCACGCTTGACCATATGGCCCAGTGTAGACCATGGGTGTCATGAAGCTTGCTCTCACGAATGAAGAAAGTAGATGGGATTCAGCAGCACCTTTCCTGAGGAACATGGGGTAGGAGCTGGAGCTGAGCACTCCCTAGGGTGCATCATCAATACGAATGGAAGCAAAACCAACATTGTAGGGATAAGAGGAGGGAACACTAGTGAGACGGTGGGTGCTCATGGGATTAGTGAGCCCCCAGAAAACAACACCCTTCTTACCTCAGACTTCTTTTTGTGAGGAAAGTAAGCTCCACTCTTCCGTCTCTGCTGTTCATCAGTGTGTTCTTGCAGTGGACAAGACTTCCGGGCGAAATGGGGACCAAGGCATGAGTGGCAAGTTCTGTGCTGGAGAACATGGATCCAGAGATGAGACAGAACCGAACAGGCAGGCTGCTCCATGATCAGAGGTCAGGGCCCATCCTGAAGAGGGAGTCCAGGAGCTGCTCTCAGGTCAGGAAGAAGAAAGAAGTAGTGAGACATGAGTGGGAAAAGCCCAGTCAGTGCCTTTGGGGACTGTTGTAGAGAATCTGAAGGAAGATGGGGAACCTGAGGGACCTGGGATTCCAACCCAGTTCAGGGCTCATGTGGACTTTTCTTCTAAGGTGAGCATTCTGGGCACAGAGGGATGTGTCTGGTGTGGAAGGAGGTAATTTCCAGATAATAAATCAGGTTCTCAGGGCAGCTGCATGGCACATAGAGGGTCCTCTATGAGGAAGCTGCTGAGGTGGGGACAGGTTTGACACAAAGTGGGTTCAGACCAGCCCCATTTTGCCTTAGGTCACCTGGGGGCTGAGGACACTCAGGGTAGTAGTTGCTCTTCCTCCCCTCCAGTCTTATCCAACTGCAGTCACAGGGTGACTAAGAGGCAGCACGTGCCTCTGGCCCTGTCTCCCTGTCTTGTCCCACGCGATGACCTGTCACTGCTTTCCCCAATGCCTACAGACTGGCTGAGCTGAGCAACAACATGAGGGGAGGGTGCACCTGACAAGAAAGGAGGGCAGGGAGAGGAGTGCAGGTGTCTAGTCCCTGGAGAGGGAGAGAGAGAGTAGAAGCTGGTAAGTGCAAGGCAGCAGCCGTCCCCTGCAACAGGTGAGGAAGGCTGCTCAGACTGAGAGGGGATGAGGGACAACCTCAGCCAGAATGGTCCAGGCCCAGAAGGAGACAGCTCCTTCCTCTCAGAGCTGCCAGCTGCCTGCGGGGGCGCTGTTGCTCTTGGCACAGTGACTGCCCCACTGACCAGGGAGGGAGGTGCCAGGCTATCCATTGTCCTCACTGAAGAAGCCTCTGGTGGAAATCTCCAGGTTGTAATTCCCTAGAGGGACCTTTTCATGATCCTTTCACTTGAAAAATCCCTGGAATGATTATTTCGGTCATAGGGATTCCCACCCAAGATCCTGTTTCTGATTGATCAGGTCATTAAGTAAAATTTAGATGAAAGATTCCAATCGCATTCTCCATTCTTTTGTGAGGAGAAAATGATTTCACTTCTGTGTCTCCTACTCCCAGGAAGGTATCATTCTAACACAAGCCAGGGTGGAAATGGCGGAAGCTTCTCCTCTTCCTTCTTAATAAATTCCTCATCTGTTCCCTTGACCTCATGCAATTACTCTAACAACCAATTTCAAAACCACAAGTCAGAGAATCATGGAGAGAAATTGAACTTATGATACAAATTTCTTCAAATAATGGAAAAGTTATTTTCCCTCAGAGCTACAGTAATGCCCTAATGCAGCTCGGGCCACCACATAGGCTCACAAGGGGGTGGGAATGAGTTCATGTGGGTCAGAGGTCAGCTAAGGGTCAGACTTGCTTGGTGCAGGTGACTTGGGGCAGTGGGTGGATAGTGGTGCCAGGAGAAGGTGGGCCTCAAGGTGGTGTCTGTTCTTCTTCCTCAGTTTCTGTAAAACCTAAAGAAGGGAAGTGCCTGGAGCAGCAGGGGCCTGGTCCCCTCTTCAGTAAGCTTTGGGCAGCCCTTCAGGTTGTAGGAAACCTCGTCCAGGAAAACAAGGAGACACAGGGCCTCTGGGGCCCACCCAGGCTGCTTGTACCCAAGGAGAAGAGAAATTCCTGCAGGACTATGGTGTCTGAGACAGCTGTCTCCCCACCTGAGTGACATGTGATTAAATCTAGGACCCATGTGATATATAATGACACCTTAAGTCTGTATTATCTACAGTGAAACCTGACTACAGTGCCCACAGAGCAGCCCCACGCCCCATCTTCCACTGTTCAGTAGGGTAAACACAGATCTGAGGACAGGAAACCTGCTAGTCTCCCATCCTTCAGGTTCCAGGCCAGGACTAGGAAGGACTCATGCTCTTAGGCCTGACCAGCAGCTGCTCAGAGGACAGATGAGAGTGAGAGCCAGACCATGGCAAGATGGTTTGTGTCCCATCCCCCATCCTTCTATGTCACCTGAGTCACTGCCAGGCACTCCCAATGGTATGTTAAGTAGCACAGCAATGGTCAGCCTAGTCCTGGCTCTCAGTCCTGGTCATGCTCAGGGGGCCATTTATCTATGTTCCATCCTCAGAATCAGCCCCGGATGGTCGTTCATATCTGTATATATACCAGCTGGGGGACCAGGCTTGGGTTCTGCTGCTGCCAAAGAGGTATGTTCATGCCTGAGCTCATCCCTAGAGCAGGGATCCTGGGCCTGATTAGGGCCACTGACATGGAGGGAGTCAGTGTCAGGTCAGGGTAGGCACAAAGCCTGTAAGCAAGGAGAGGAAATGGTGCTGGAGGAAGACAGCTGAGTCAGAAGTGACTGTCACAGCCCTCTAAAGGGAGGGCGCAATGTGGACACAGTGAGTGCAGGACCCTGAGTGGGAGGGAGAGTGGGGCACCTGTGCCTTCCACTGTGCCTCCCTGTGGGCCTCTCACCTCAGCTGGGACCAGCAGCAGAACAGTGGTGAAACCACTCAGAGAAGGATCCTTTGAGGAACAGTACCACAGGCTCACTGGGGAGCTGTCCCACCTGCAGATGCCTGGGCCTCACCCAGTCTGGCTGCAGCTGCATCTGCATCTTGGGTAGCAACCCCTTCCCCATCCCCCCAGGACTGTGTGCTCGCTGTGCTTCACAGGGTGGGGGTCTAGGCACTGTGGAAAATCTCACTTCTTTTATTTATTTATTCTTTTATTTATTTATTTATTCTTTTATTTATTTATTTATTTAAAGATTTTATTTATTTATTTGAGAGAGAGACAGTGAGAGAGAGCATGAGTGAGGAGAAGGGCAGAGAGAGAAGCAGACTCCCCGTGGAGCTGGGAGCCCGATGCGGGACTCGATCCTGGGACTCCGGGATCATGACCTGGGCCAAAGGCAGTTGTCCAACCAACTGAGCCACCCAGGCATCCCGAAAATCTCACTTCTTCTTCTTATCTCCCTAGTTCCTACTTGGCCACCTGGGACATGGGGCTTCACTGACCTGCTCTGGGTTAGGGAGCTTGAATTAAACTCCAGACCCTGTATGATCTGAGAAGTTGTTTCAGAATGAACACTTTCACCAGCCATATGGAGTGTGTGCTGTGGATGGTGATCCCTGGGGCATACTGACTGCACGGCTCTGTGAGCAGAGTCAGAGCCTTATTTCTTTCAGCGCTTCCTGGGAGTGGGTCAGGAGTAACAGTGAGGGTGCTGGCTGGGGTGATTCATAGTGACTGTCATGGGGTGACTGGGTGTCCACTGAACAAGTGAGGCAAGCGGGGGTTTGTATGGATTCAGGAGATCCCCTCGTAGTCCCTGGGTTTGTGGTTACAGTCATGAATGTGCCACAGTTCAATTCAGCAGGTCTGAAAATGGACCAATGTTCCAGAATGAAGGTTTAATCCTTCCAGCTGGCTGGGATGAGGACTAGCTCAGGCATTCTCTGAAGAGAGGGGATCAAGGAGTGCGTGGTGAGGAAAGTAGTTGTAGGTGCCCTTTGAACACAGGGTAGTGGCAGAAATGAGTATGCAAAAGTAACACACATTTCTCTTTATGTTGTAAGAATGTGTTGGATGTATAGTAATCATATGTTTATGTTTTCTCCACCTGTGTCATCCCATTAACATCTAACAACAGGTGTGTTTATGGCAGGAAACTATCTATCTCAGTATTGACGTTTCAGATATCAAATCATATGGGACAAAAATAAATACCCCAGTACCCCAGCAGACAAAGTGTATTTTGTATCCTCTTATGGGAGAAAGAACCTATTTGTGGTTGTTGTGGGATAGTTGCATATTATCAAGTGGAAGCAAGGTTACTGATATTCCCTTTATTTGCAGACTGTTGTTTGCGTGGATCTAGTGGATTTCATGTGGACATGGTGGGACTCTGGTGGCTTCTTATGTGTCAGCATTGACAGACTGGACTGCGTTTCATAAAATTGTTTTCTGTCCATATTTCTGGGTAGGGTGGGTGTAAAGAAGGCTCCTTGTGTAAAATGTGGGGGGTAGAAGTGAGGCAGCACCCCTTGTGTGTCTCACCCTTGTGGTTGAGTATCTTCTGGCCACTGTGGAGGATGAGGCAACTGTCCCAATGTCACTCAGTCACCATCAGGATAGATGTGACTCTCCAACTGTCTGTCAGAACCCAGAGCACCTAGTGTGTCTACATCTTTTCTCCTCATATACAAATAGAAGAAAGGATCTCATCTGGTGGAGATTGGACATGCACCTTGTGGATTTTGGGGAGACATCCCAGCTTTGTGGATATATATAGTGGCCTCCTGAGGACTGTCTCCAGGATGCTGGCCATCTCAGATTGGGTTCCTGGAGGCAGACTCAGAGATAGGGAAGTGCATGTGTAAAAACCTGGAAGGAGAAGGGAAATCCGCCTGGGCAGAAGAAGAGTGACCCACAGAGAGTGAGCCATCAGAGGAGCCTCCTTCCTCAGGGAGCTCTCCAGCTGGGACTTTTCAGGACATCTGAGCCAGAGGCAGGGCCTTGGACTCTGGGCCTCTGGAGATCATTCATCTGAAGCTCTCTGAGAAGGGACAGAAACCTGGGGGAGCAGATCTCTGAACCAGCAGGATGTTCTAGTGAGGAGCTCCCCTGTGGTGGCCAGGGGTTCTAGGAAGCAGTGGGTGCGTGTGTGAGCCCAGAAGAGGGGATGTGGGTGACCCCTCAGTGTCTACTGTACCCGTCTGCTCCACTCTGGTAGAGGAGTCTCCTCTCATGTTCCCAGAGCTTCAGGAACTCAGATGAGTTGTGGCAATTTGAACTGTAATCTGATCAGTTGGGAGAGCATTAGCTCACGACCACCACATGGAAATGATGGGATCATGACCACTAGACAGAATTCTCCCTGTGTCTTTTTTCTACCCAGGCCCTCTGTCTGTAGATGACACCCAGGCCCAGTGAAGCAAGTAGCCTAGTGCCGTCAGCTGTAAATGCTCTCCTTGTCTCCCTGTGCAGAGCTGCCTGGAGGGCTGGATGGGGAGGGAGGTGTGGGGATCTCAGATGAGGGGACCTGGGCCAGAAGTGCTCCCTGCTCTGTGCACAGGCCTCCTGGGGCTGGAGGAGAGTGTGACACAGACAGGGAAGGGGTTTTTGTCTCACTTCCCTGTCTACCTGTGTCACTGTGAGCATTAACACTGCTGTCCCACACCTGACAGTAATAGTCAGCCTCGTCCTCAGCATGGGTCCCGCTGATGGCCAGGGTGGCCGTGTTCCCCGAGTTGGTGCCTGAGAACCGGTCAGGGATCCCTGAGGGCCGTTTGCTATCACCATAGATAATCAGCACAGGCGCCTGTCCTGGCTTCTGCTGGTACCATTGAGCATTTTTACTTCCAATGTTGTTTCCCCCACAGGTGATCCTGACTGTCTGTCCCAGGTTCACTGACATCGAGGGAGGCTGAGTCAGCACATAGGAGGCCATGGATCCTGCAAGAGAGAAGATGAGAGGTGGGGTTACAGCCAGGATATCTCCACTGTATGTGCCCACCTTCCTGGAATGAGCTCTTTTAATTCCTTAGGCCATTTCCACCCTGCTGTCATCTTAGTTTCTGGGTGCCCTGGGCCTGCCTGGTATGGATGGAGCCCTCGAACAAATGAAAAGCAGCCTGTTTCTCTGGGCAGGTGCAGCCGTTTGGGAATCACAAGGAGCCAGGGTGTACAGTGGGGCGTTGTCACCAGCCCCTTACCCCACAGCAGGGTCTTGATCATCCTGCCCCCGACTGACAGTCCAGTTCTGAGCTCAGAATCAGGGCCAAGAGTGTCCCAGAACCCGGGGCTGGGATGGGTGTGAGCCTGGACTCTATACCTATACAGTGAGCCAGAAATCCGAGGAGGAATTGGATCCAGGCCATAGTGCTGGTTCCTGAGGCTGAAGGCTGGGCGGTTTTCCTCAGTGGCTTCTCTCTCTTTTTTTTTTTTTTTAAGATTTTATTTATTTATCTGAGAGAGAGAGACAGTGAGAGAGAGCATGAGCAAGGAGAAGGTCAGCGGGAGAAGCAGACTCCCCATGGAGCTGGGAGCCCGATGCGGGACTCAATCCCGGGACTCCGGGATCATGACCTGAGCCGAAGGCAGTCGTCCAACCAACTGAGCCACCCAGGCGTCCCCCTCAGTGGCTTCTCTTAAGCTCTTGCTGCAGACACCTGCAGGTTATGCAAATGAGCCAGAGCTCTGGGGCTTCTGCTGAGGAGTCTTGCGGTTTTAGAAATGGGCTCAGCTCTGAAAGGGGAACCCTCCTACACTGTTGGTGGGAATGCAACTGGTGCAGCCACTCTGGAAAACAGTATGGAAGTTCCTCAAAAAGTTGAAAATGGAGCTTCCCTATGACCCAGCAATTGCACTATTGGATATTTACCCTAAAGATACAAATGTAGTGATCCAAAGGGGGTATAGGCACCCAAATGTTCATATCAGCAATGTCCACAATAGCCAAACTATGGAAAGAACCCTGATGTCCATCAACAGATGAATGGATAAAGGAGATATGGTATGTGTGTGTGTGTGTGTGTGTGTGTGTGTGTATGTGTATGTATGTATATCTATCTATCTATATATAGATAGATATATCTATATATCGATAGATATATCTATCGATATATAGATAGATATATCTATCGATATATAGATATATCTATCTATATATAGATAGATATACATATATGTCTATCTATATATATAATAGAATACAATGCAACCATCAAAACACGAAATCTGGCCATTTGTAACAATGTGGTTGGAACTAGAAGGTATTATGTTAAGTGAAATAAGTCAATCAGAGAAAGACAATTATCATATGACCTCTCTGATATGAGGAAATTGAGAGGCAGGGCAGAAGGTCGTGAGGGGTAGGGAGGGAAAGAAGGATACAAGATGGGACCAGGGAGGGAGGCAAACTATAAGAGACTCTTAATCTCAGGAAACAAACTGAGGGTTGCTGGGAGATGGGTGGGGAGGGATAGGGTGACTGGGTTATGGACATTGGGGGTATGTGCTATGGTGAGTGCTGTGAATTGTGTAAGACTGATGATTCACAGACCTGTACCCCTGAAGCAAATAATACATTATATGTTAATAAAAAAAGAAAGAAAGAAGAAAAAGAAGAAATGGGCTCAGCTCCAAGGGACACAGAGATGAGAGAGGCAATCCCTACAGACCCATCCTCAGCCCAGGGGATTCTCTTTCACACTGTGTTCCCATAGTCTGGGGTCCAAACTCTATGCCTCTCTCTGTCCTGACCTGGCTCCTGGACAGGCAGGATCACAGCAGACCTGTGAAGTGGATTTTGTCTGCAGTTTCTGAACCCAGCATAGAACATTTACTCTGTAGGTACTAGAGGATTATAGGTCACTGAGTGTCCTACTCCTGGTTTATAGTAGTGAACATCAGAACAGGAACAAAATTACTCCCTTGCCAGAGGTACATGGAGTTAGGGGGCCATTGTGGTGCTGCAGGTTTCTGTGCCAATGATCTTCCGAGACAGGTCATAGATGTTGTGCCTCGGTATCCCCAGGGTTTACCCTCTGCCAGGGACAGACCCAGTACTTGAGGAAGGATTGACAGTGACTGAGTGTAGCAGGAATAGGGGTGGGGTGGAAAGTCATGAAGTCCTGGACGTGTGCTAGAGCCAGAGACAAATTCTACAGGGTAGAGATGAGAGGCCACGAGTCAGAATTTTACATTAGATGACCTACTGCCAGGCCATCTCTGCTGCCTCCTGGTGGTTGCTCCACACTTGCAGCTGGAGGTGCAGGGAAATCCTTTGTCCAGGTGGAGATTCAGGATCCACTGCTCACACATGCTGATTCCCCCTGATCCATGCACTGCTGGGCCCAGGGGAGGGTTTGCTCTTCTCTGTAGGGCCCCTGCCAGCCTTGAAACCAGGAAGGAGGAGTCAGATTATCCATGAAAATAGGAAGAGACTCATGTGAAGGTAGGACCCATCTGAGGTATCAGGGCTCATGTCTCTGTGGTGGTGGTGGTCATGGGTGTAGTTTGGAGGCTGGGCACCAGGGGACACAGGACAGGGACTGCCTTACTTGATCCAGCTGCTGGAGCATCAAGTAGTGTGATAATGGCTCCTGGCTTCAAGGACAGAGACTAGTGGACAGTCACCCAACAAACATTTATTCAGACCCAGCTTGGTCTTCCATAGGTTCCATCTTGGGAAATCAGTGTGAATAAGACACGAGTCTTTCTCAGATTCCTGCTTTGGGTGGAGCAGCACTGGGGACACAGTTGCTTTAGTGACACTGCCACCAACCCTGTCCATCTGCATCTTGCCTTCTATAATCATTGAGAAGCCCCACTATTGTTATTCTCAGGTCTGTCTAAATCAGTATTAACCCTGTGGCCTAGAACTAGCCCATGAATGTGTCATTCTGCTGGGGATCTTTCTGGAGAATTTGTCTGTGAATGAAAGAATCAGACTAGATTTATGCAGTGCTCTTTCTCTTTTACTGGTTTATGATAGCTGGAGCAGTGGTAGCCAGCCCGAGTTCTGTTGTCAACAACAAGGCAAAGAAAAGCCTCCATAGTAGTGGTGGTGGGAGAGACAGTGAGAGGATTTGGGACCTCATGGAATTGGTAGTTCCTGGAGAACCAGCATCCGTCTTCAGACTTAACTTCTATCTGCAGGAAAATACATGCTTGAATGTTCATGCTTCCAAGTGAGATGGACATGCATTGCATTAAAAACTACCTGGCTAGTTGGTATAATAACTAATAGAAGCAAGCAATTAATTAAATGATAGAAGAACCTGTGCAGTTTTGGGGGACGTACAGAGAGTGAAATGACATGAGACCAAATGACAGGCAGTTTGTGTGTGTGGAGAAACTGGAGGAGGCTTCTCTGAAGAGGGGACTTTCGGGCTGCTGTCAGGATGGGAAGAAGGGACAAGAACTGAAGTGTGTTTGGAGTCAGTCCCTGTGGGGAAGAGTCTGGTTTGTGTGAGGACACAGGGACAGTGAGGACCTTATGTGCCTCTGATTCAATGCCAGTTGAGTTCCAAGGCAATATTTTCCCATAAGTTAAAAACTCAGTGGCAGGTGTGATGTGTTAGATTCTTAATGTTGTATATTTCCAGGGAAGATGAGTCACAAGAAGAGCCTGTGTGAACCTCCCTGAAAACTGAGTGAGAAATGGGAGCTCGTTTTAGCTGACAGTCACTGTGGCTTCTCGATGGCTTACCTGTGTGTGTGTGTTTCCACATGACATCAAATTCCTGTCACACACCTTTATATCATGTATTTATAAACACACAACACACACAAATGTATCTGAATATATTTGTGAGTATGGGTGCACATATACCCTAATTGTGTCTGCTATGTTTATGTTGGAGATATATTTGTATATATATGTATGATATATACACATATGTTTTCTAGAGATTCTGAACTCTGGATTGGTTGCCAAAGTTGTAGTTTTGGGGGTCTTTGCATTTTTAGGAGACATGCAGTTCCATTTTATCACCAATGATAAGGTGTGTGATTACCATAATGAATGACAGGATCAAGTTAATAATCACACTCATTTGACAGAGCACACTGGTATCAGTCAATGACAGTGTTCCTAGAACTGAAATAGATGGCAGCTTACCCATTTTTTTTACATCTCTATTATTAGAAAGAGCCAACTGATACATGCTTTAGCTTGCTACTGAACCTTAACAGAGACTGTATGCTCCTTACTAGCCACTAAGTTACTATGTGATCGAGCTGCCTGCATGAGCTGAGTGTTATCAGACCAACCATGCCAGGGAATTGGGCATTCACAGCATCTCTCCATCATCCAACAGAAGAGGTAAATTCAAGATCAGGCTTTCTCAGGTCCTGAAGGCACAGGTGAGTTGAATGAGGAAGAGGTCTGAAGACCATGACACCAACACATACTGCATTGTCTCTGCTCTGTCTGGCACAATTATGACCCAGTGGGGACAACCCTATGAACATCTGATCCAGAGGAAACACCGTGGTTGGTTTAAGCGGTTCCTGTGTGATGTGCAGCCAACTCTGCTAGTTAACAGTTGTAGTCCTGCAGCACTCATCTGGGACACCCCTGCACAATATGGACAATTTTTCAATAAGGCAACATTTGAGCAAAATGTTTGGTTTATTTCACCTGGGCAGAGAGGAGGACAGAAGTGGCTTATTTCTAACCTATGTTCTCTGACTCCGTGTGGATGGATGGTTAGAGACTTAGAAGAAACAGGAAAAGGAAAGTGGTGAAAGCTGTTTGAGGAAGAGATGTGTGAGGAGAACCCACCTGCAAATGAACATAGAGCTATTTTTGTTCCATGAAAATGGCCACAAGAGTGTGTCCTCAGAGGGAAATGGTGTTAATAATCAGGTGGATAATGTGACATTCATCAGACAGTGGTGAAGCCTTCTTGTCCATCCACTCTTGAACTTGTCCAGGGGCCCTATAGTAAAGTGGCCATGTTGCACATTGGGAGGTTATTAATGGGATAATCCCTAGGTTTGTCCACTCACAAGGCTGACGTGGCTATGGCTACTTCTGAGGGAACAATCTGCCAAGAGCAGAAACCATCCCAGATTTCCCAGGATGAGACCATCCCCTTGGGAATCAGCCAGGAGCCTGGTGGCAGGTGAATGACATTAGACTTCTTCCATCATGGAAACGATCACTCTGTTCTTGGTGGAAGAGACCTTTATTCTGGATAGGAACATGCTTTCTTTCACTGCAGTGCTTCTTCCCAAACTGTGACCCTTGGACTTACTGAATGCCTCGCCCACTGTTCTAGTATTCAGTGTGGCTTCTGTCCAAGGCTCACATTTCACATCAGAAAAGGGCTGCAGTGTGTTGATGCCCATGGTTCTGGTTCTACCAGAACTACTGCTTCTACCATGTTCTCCACCATTCAAAACAGCTGGCTGGCATGATGGACTACTGCCTCTTGCATACTTGTTTACTGTCCAGTCACATACAATACCTTGTGGGACTGTGGCAAGACATTTCAGAAGGTTATATTTGCATTAAATCTGTATCCAATATCTGAGCTGTTTCTGTCATAGCCAGCATTGATGGGTCCAGGAATGAAGAGGTGGAATTGGGAACGTCCATACTCACTGACATGCCGGGTGATCCACAGCAAAATTTTTACTCCTTGTACCATGACCATACACTCTGCTGCCCTAGAGGTCTTAGTTCTAAACAAGAACTGCTTCCACCCAGAAACACCACAATGATTTTATTCGGTGAAAGCTGAGACTTCACCTTGTCACTTTGAGCTTGTCTTGTCTCCGTGGATGTCTCTCTGTCCTTCCAGCCTGACCTTTCATCCCCAACAAGTACATAGGCAAGAAACATGACAGCCTCATCCTGCCTCCTGCACAGGCACCCCTGATCCACTCGGTGCAGAGGCTGCCTGGAGGGCTGTGCTGGGAGAGAGGTCTGGGAATCTCAGATCTGGGCCCTGGGCCAGACCTCTGTACTTTGTCCTCAGTGCTCCAGGTGCTAATGGAGAGTGTGACACAGATAAGAAAGGGGATTTTGTCTCATAACCCTGTCTGCCTCAGTCACTGTGAGCATTACTGTTGTCCCACACCTGACAGTAATAATCGGCCTTGTCCTTGGCCCTGGTCCTGCTGGTGTTTGGGGCAGGGACCGTGTATTCCAAGTTGGATCTTAGCATCAGGGAATCCCTGAGGGCACTTGTTATTGTCATATATGACCAGATAGGGTCTTGTCCTGGCTTCTGCTGATACCACTGCACACTGAAGATTTCTATACAACTCTATACTGTCTCTCTGACAGGTGATCATGGCCATCTGTCCCAGGGTCACTAAGCACAGGGCAGCTGGGTCAACACTAGAGGCCTTTCTGCAGCCTGGCCATGGGACTGAGCTAGGTGGGCTCCTGTAGAGCTACAGACAAGACCTGATTCAGGGAAAGGTGTCCTGTGGTCTCAGGGTCTACTCTTCCTGCTTCACGCGTCCTCTGTGTCTCCCAGCTGCACTCTGGTCTCATCCTCACCATGTCATCGGAACGTAAAACTCTGTTATTCTAACATTTATTCATCACGGTGCATATGGGAACTTACCTGTTATACATTCACCTGCTGTTGGAGATTCATCACTACCTCCAGTCTATTTCTACTTTGTGCTTCTGTCTCTGTGACACCCCATCCCACAGCATTCCAGCAACCTACATCTCAACACTTCGATACCTTTCATTTTTTCATCCATATCTCACATGAACTTGTGAAAAGTGCCAGAAGCCATGCCTGACTGAGGGACTCACTTTAAGTTCTGTATCTCTGGGAGCATTCCCCATGGTCACTTCTTTGCACACAGTGTGATATCTGGAGACTGGATAGTCAGTGGTCCCTCCTGGGAACTGGATTCTGTCACTGAAGCAAGGACAACACAGGGATCAGAGATGTGGATTGAGGTTGTGGGAATCACTTCACCTTGGAAACATTCTCACAAGGAGTCTGCAGACCCTCCTTCCAGGGACAAAGGGGTCCAAGTGACCCCCCCCTCCCTCCCCTCCCAGAGACACTTATGAACAAGGAGCCACAGTTCTCGGTCATAGTCTGCCTGGAGGAGGGGAAGGAGAGGCAGAGAGTGAGAGGTCAGTGTGTCTCTGGATGTACCCAGCACAGATGGGTCAGCTCCCTGGGACTTCAGCTGGAGAATGAGGTGACTGGAATTTCCAGGTGAGGTGATGACTGTGTCAGGACTCCTGTCAGTGTCCTGGTTAGTAACTGTGTGTTTCTCTGACCCTCAGATCATGGTCCCTGAAGTCTTTGGAGTTCAGATGGATCATTCTGACAGTCTCTGAGGACTGAACTCTGGACCCCTGCTGACCCACAGACCTGGTGTCCCTCTGACCTCCCCCTGGGCATCCCAGCCTCTGTCCTGTGGCTTCTGATGCAGCTCTGCTGCCTGTCACCCCATAGCACCTGTCACCTGAGAAAGGGTGTGGACCATGGTTTCCAGTCTCCCACGGGCAGCTGCCCCACTGGCCTGCCCTTCACAGCAGAGACATGTCACATACAGGATGCAGGATTCAGAACAGGTGGGATTCCTGTACCTGTCCCAGGGTTGAAATGCCCTGGATAGCTGCTGTCTTGTTTCAGAAAGGAGAGTGCAGGCTAAAGTCTAGTGCATTTGAAATGGGTCAGTGTCCTGACAACCCTGTGTGATGTCCCACGGCCACCAGGTTCCTGTGTATTTAGGAATCAGGACCGATGCTTCCTGCATCCCTATCCGTGTAGTTGGGTCATCAGAGCAACAGGTGATGCTTCTGGTGCTAAATTCAGTTGAGCAGGCAAACCTTTATTTTACTCTTTATTGCTGCTGTATTTACTACTATTATTGTTATTCCTACCTGTATCTCCTGGAGCTCGGTGTTGGAGAATCTGTAAAGTAGCCTAATCTGTGATTCTTGTGGAACTGCATATCTGCTAATTCTGACTTGGATCTATTTGCTCATGATGCAGGTCACAGGGCAGATGAAAACTTTTCCTTGGATTCCCACAGAGGAAGACAGGAGACTCCAACTCTAAGGTCAGCTCACTGAACTCACAGGGAGTCTCCCTAATTAGTAAGACTCTTACAACATTATGTCTCATTTGATGTGAAAAGAACAGTGTTTCTTACTTGAGTGTAAGCTTCCCCATTCACAGCAGCTGAAGCTAATGCCTAGAGAGGCTAGAAAGGTCTCCTAGAGAGGCCTGGAAAACAGAGAAGTGGGAGTGAGTCCAGGAGTGGAGCTCCAGTGTGCTGGATTCAGACTCAGGGATCTTCGAGGGCAGAGCTTGACCAGTGCAGGTTGAGGCCAGGCCGGGCCACCGGGCTTGTGTCCCTGGCCTCCATCCCCCAACTGGTTGGAATCTAAAGGAGCCCCCTCAGCCTGTGCATGGGGAGAGTAAGCGGGGGTGTCCTAGGTTAGGGCTGGAGAATCTGTGGGGATGGTGGAGGCTCTTTGGCTGTGGTGGGGCCTGGTCTGGGGCCTGCTGGCTCTGCTCTGTATTATTGGTTTCTCCTTTCTCTCTTGAGCAGTGGGAATGACAGGATCTCATGGTCAAACCCCTGGGGACAGCTGATTATTATAGGGGCCCATCAGTTCTGCAGCTTCAGGAGCCTGTGGGACTCATTCTCAAGGGCCCCACCCCTGCAGCATCCCCTGGGCTGAGCTCAGGGCCGGGGTCATGGGCAGAGTCCTGTGGGGGCTGAGCTTGTGTCAGTGCTTGGGGCAGGACCTGGGGTGTGAGGAGGGGGAGAGAGTTAGGAGGGGGCATCTTGTAAGGGGCAAGGCCATAGTGGGGACCTCAGATTTCTTTCTCCTCAGTCTGCTGCTTAGCCTGGCCGCCCCAAACCTCTCTCAAGTCCTCTCTGGTCCCCATGAGAATGCTCCTTTTCAGTCTGCTGGAGAGAATCTCTGCTTCTGTGTGGGCTTCATGGATCTGGTTCATGTGGAGAGGTGCTCACCTCTGGGCTCCATAGGGGAACACTTGACATTCTGTATTCGAAAATCTTAAAGGCTCGTATGAGAAGGGACATGTGAGGACATTTCTGTTAGCTATTCTCATGCAATATGCTCTGTGAATATTTTTTCTTTTCTCTTGTGTGTAAAATACAGAACAGAAAATGTTCCAGCCTCATTATTTCTGGCTCAATTCATCTTCCTAGAGTTTGTATCTGCTCCCTGAGAATGTTTCATGTCCCACATTGTGGAGCAGAATTAGTGGGAATTGTCCTGAAAGTTTGCTTATGTTTTAGTGTCATTTCATGTACTGTGGAGTTGTTATTTGCAGCATCTACTTGGGTGTTGCTGTGAAACTCAATCCAACAATGTCTGTCTATTAATGGTGGTGCAGACCATTTCCTGCATGTGATCAGTAGCATCATTTAAATATAGCATCCATGGATTTATTTTCTGTTTGTCCCATGTGTTCTTTGCTCCCTCTTTCCATTTGTCTGTTTTTAACAAAAGTAATGAAATGTTATTTATGCTTGTTTTTTTGTTTTGTTTATGAGCTATGAATTCTTGCTGTCTTATGATCAGTGACTTGGAGTTGTCTACATTCTGGTGATGTTATACCATGTTATATGGCATATAAGAACCTGATAATAGACTTCTCTTACCTCTCAGCCTATTTGCTATGATTTTCATACATGCAATTTTACCTACATTTGAAATTCCTACATACATTGTTGTTATATTTGGTATATACAATGAATTATCTTTTATAGAGGTTTAGATAAGGAAAAAATCTAATTTTTATCCCAATAGTTAGCATTTCTGATGTTTACACTCACTTTGTAGATTCAGATTCTTTCTGGAATCACCTTCTCCTTCCTGAGGGAAGTCCATTTGTTTCTTGCTGGTATTATGTATGGGTCATTTGATGAGAAATTCTGTCAGTTTTGTATATGTGAAAAATTTTTTAATCAGTCTTAATTTTGAAGACTCTTTTCCCTAGATGAAGAATTGTTTTCCCCTTCTTCCAGTAATTTAGAGATGTTAATCCACTGTGTCTCACAGACGTTTCCGTCAATGCAAAATCCACTAAACTCTTCTTTTCGTTCCCCTGAGTACAGGTGTCTTCCTCGGGCTGCTTCTAAGACTGTCTCTTTTTCATTGCCTTAAATGTTTGATCTTGTTGGGTTTGGGTTTTTTATGACTATTATAATGATTTCTTGTTCTTCAGTTTTGTTGAGATTCTGAGTTGTCACTTGTCAATTTTCATCAGATTTGGAACATTTTGGCCAACAATTTTTCAAATATTTTCCCATCTTCTCCATCCCACCGTCTCTCCTCTTCTGACACAATCACACCCTATTCCATTGATAAAGTTGCTCTCCAGGTCAGTGATTCCCTGTTCACATTTAAATCTTTTTTCTTTCACTTTGCGGTGTCTGTGCTGTCTTCTGGTTCCCTTGCATATTTCTCTTCTGCCTGCTGTTGTTCTCAAACCTTGTCTTTGTGACCTGAGACGTTGCTTATTTCATCTCTGGAAGTTTGATTTTTCTTTTTGTCTCCTGTTAACATATCATTTGACCTGTTAATGACTAAATTTTGACTACACATTGCAACATCATTCTTTCTTATGCCTCCAGTCTTCTGGTCTCCCTGAATCTTCCAGACCTGCTGCCCTAGGACTCCAGGACCAATTTCTTCACATAACTTCTGTCTGTCTGTCTATCTGCCTGTCTCTCTCTCTCTCTCTGTGTGTGTGTGTGTGTGTGTGTGTGTGTGCAATATATGAATACACATCTAGGTGTAGATGAGATACATGACTTTTGGATCTGTAGTCTCTGGAGAATCACAACTAGTTAACTTTACTAGCTCCTATCTTTGTAGTTCAGATGATTTTGTTTTAATGGCACATTTAACTTATCATGTACCTCCTTGTGTCATGATATAATTCCCATGACATTCTTCCCCCATCCATTTTGCTGGCATTGTCATATATTTTATTTTTCCATCCATTATAAATCACTACATAAGTTCTTATTTCTGCTTAAACAATTGACTACCTTTTATAAGTGTGAATCTATAAAATCTTACTATATTTATCAATATTGTTCTGACATCTGATACTTACTGTAACTCTATATATACTATAGATTCACATTTCCATTGGTCACCCTTATGTGTGAGGGGTGTCCTTTACTGTCACTTATGCTGAGAGCCTGTGGGTGATCAGTTCTGTGAGATGCAGGCTGAGAAAGGTTGATTTTATTTTCACCTTTCAATGACATTATCTCTCGGTGAACATCAAAGTGGATAGGTGTTTTCTATTAGTACTTTGAAACCATTGTTCCTCTGTAATCTTGCTCACACAGCTTGTGATGAGAAAGGTACTCCCAGCACCTTGTTGGTTCCTCTGTAGCACCTGGTCTCTCCTCTCTCGCTGTGAGAGCGTCTACATCACTGGTTTGTAGCAATTTCATTCTGAGGTGTGTGGTGTTATCTCTTGTTTTCCCTTGTCAGAAGTTTCTTGAACTTTTTGATATACTGGCTAATAGGTTTCACAAAATTTGGAATATTTTGGGTTTTATTTCTTCAAATGTTTTCTATTTACCAACTGCTCCCCACGTTCTCTCCCTAGTTACTCTGATTACACACTTGAGGCTGCGTGAAGTTGTCCTAAGTACCCTGATCTTTATTCATTTTTTTTCAGTGCTTGCTTTTTCTTTTTCACTTGAAGAGTTTTCATTGCCGTGAAATCAAGTTCACTAATACCTTCTTTCTCTTTCAGCATCAAATCTGCTGACAATATCACAGCATGCATCAGATCACATGTACTTTATGTTTAGGGACATTTGAAAACATTTGGTCTTTAAAAAATATCTTCCGTTTCTTCTTACATGTTCAGTCACTTCTTTACCAATAGTCACAAATGAAACATAGATAAAATTACTCTGTGCATTCCCTCCCCTGATCCATCCCCTGAAGAGCCTGTGTGCGGAGGGAGGTCTGGGGACCTGAGATCCAGGGACCAGGTTCAGACCTACTCCCCACTTTGTCCACATGCCTCCTTGGGCTGAAGGAGTGCGTGGCACAGATGTGGAAGGGGATTGTGTCTCACGTCCTCATCTCCCTGTGTCACTGTGAGCATTACCATTGTTGTCCCATACCTGACAGTAATAGTTGGCCTCGTCCTTGGCCCGGGCCCTGCTGATGGTCAGGGTGTGTGTGGTCCCTGAACTGGAGCCCAAGAATCAGTCAGGGATCCCAGAGGGACACTCAATGTCCTTATAAATGACATTCACAGGGGGTTGGGCTGGTGTCTGCTGGTACCATTGTGCATATTTTTTGGTCAGTTTCTCTCCGGAGCAGATGATGATAGCCGTCTGTCCCAGGGACACTGACATGGGGGGAGACTGAGTCAGAACAGTGGAGGCCACGGAGCCTGAAAAGACAGAAGAGGAGAGGGTGGTGTGAAGTGCAGGGGCTCACCCCACGGTCCCAATACTGAACCTTGTTGATCTGAGCTCAGGGTTCACTTAGGACCCAGCTCAATCCTGTGCAGGCTGAGTGTGTGGGCAGCCTGGGACAGAACCTGTGCATAGAGTGAGGACGGGGAATAGGAAAGAGGTCCAGGCCATGATGGATGTGCCCAGAGCTCTGCCTCCTGAGTCCCACAACACTGCTGGGCTCCACACCAGCCTCTCTTCTTCCATTCCAGGCCCTTGGGACTGTGATTGTTAGTACTTATGCAAATTCCTCCATTTCTGAGCTCCTACATGATAAACAAGTGGTGAGATCAGAAGACTTGCCTGAGGAGGAAGAGGGGAGTCCCCAGCTTCCTCCAGCCAGCTCTCAGGTCAGACTACCACCTTTTGTCTGCAGGGTCTGGGATCACAGGTACCTCCCAGGGATCACACCACATGAAACTCTCTGTGCCCACCCTGCTGGCAGTCTGTCCCGTCTCCCTCTGTGGTGTTTCTGGAGCCTGGCCATGGGGCTGGGCAGGGCCCTCTGAGAGTTACAGACAACACTTGACATAGGGAAGTTGGTCCTGTGACCTCATTACCTTCCTTGTCCTCCTGTGTGGTATCCCCTCTGTTTCCCCAGAAGCACCATGATCCCATGCTTCCCATGTCATTAGATTGTGGAACTTTCTCATTAGAACGTTTGTTCATCATTCTGTCATTGAGATGATGGAAGATTCTGTCCCAAGGGAGTGTTCCTGGGGCAAGTCATAGATGTTGTGCCTCAGTATTCCCAGTGTGTAGGGATGGACCCAGTTGAGGAGGGTTTGACAGTGAATGAGTTTAGCACATATGGGATGTGGTGGGAAGGCATGAAGAGGACCTGTGCTAGAGACAGAGGCAAATTCTAAGGGGACAGATGAGAGACAACGAGGCAGAAATTTACATCAGTGTCTACCATACTGTGTCCTCAAAAGGAAATGGTAGTAATAATCAGGTGGATAATGTGACATGTCTGGGACAATGGTGAGCCTTCTTGTCCATCCAATCGTGATCTTGTTTTTTGGGATCCATAGCAAAGGGCCCATTTGTAAGGTGGGTGTTTATTAATAAGATGGGTGTTTATTAATGGGCTAATCACTTTGGATTTAATTTTTATTACAACTCACATCTCCTGGAATTTGGTGTGGCAGGATTTTGAACTACTCTGTCTGTGGATTGGTGAATTGGGAATCAGCTAATTCAGACTTGGATATATTTGCACATGATACAGGTCACAGAGTTGCCAAAAACCTTTCCTTGTGTACCCACAGAGGCAGACAGGAGACTCCAACACCAAGATGAACTCACTGAGATCTCACTGCATTTGCCTAATTAAACTCTTCAATATTTTGTATCCTTTAATTTGAAAACAAGTGTTTCTCACAGCAGTATAAGTTTCCCCATTTTGCAGCTGGTAAAGTGAATCCCCAGAGAGGCTAGTTTACCAGGAAAACAGAAGAAAGTAGGGGCGAGTCCAAGAGTGAATCTCAGGTGTGCTGGATTCAGACCCTGGGCTCTTTGCAGCAGAACTTGACTAGGGTGGGTGGGAGGAAGTATGACTGCCCTGCTCTGGTTGTGGAGAGTGTCATGGTTCCTTCTGACTCCTCCTGGCAGGGACTCGAAGTAGGGGGCACTGTCTGGGGCGTTTCATGATGACGTGGGGAATCGAATGTCTACAACCCGATTAGGATAAGCATGAGTATACGCATTCAGGAGATCCCCTAATATATGGGACTGTGATGACAGTCATCAATTCAGCGCAATCCAATTCAGCAGGTCAGATAATGGACCAATCTTCCAGAGTGAAAGTTTCGTCATGGGGGGGGGGAATCATGACTAGCTCAGGTATTTGCTGAGAAGAAGAGGAATATGGAGTTGGCGGTGAAGAAGGTAATTCTAGACACCACAGTGACCAAAGTAGTGGCAGAAATGAATAGGATAAAAGTAATAAATGTTTCTTCCTTATGCTGACATGAATAGGTTTGGATATATATTAATCACATGTTTCTGTTCATTCATGCCATTATCATCTAACATCAGATGTGTTAACAATAGTTAACTTTATATCTCATTACTGAAGTTACATAATATCAAAATGGTTGGGACAAAAATAAAGATCACTAGCAGACAATGATGTCTTTTGTATCCTCTTGTGGGTAAAGGGTGAGTTTGTTTGTAACTGTTTATGGGATATTTTATCATGTTAGGGAGAAATATGGCTGCCAACATTCTCTTTATTTGGAGACTGTAATCTGTGGGGATCTGGGTGGATTTTATGTGGATAAGGGATCATCTGTGTTGTCTTATTCAGTGTCACTGTTGACAGGCTGAGCTATATCTCACAGAATTGTTCTCTGTCCATGTATCTGGATGGATGTAAAGAGAGATTCCTGCCCAAGATTTGGAGGGTTGAAGTGAGGAAGGACCCATTCTGTGTCTTATTCCCATGGTTATTGTGTTTCTTGTGGCCACTTTGTAGGCAGTGGCAACTGACCCATCCCATTTTCCCCCATTCACTGTCAAGAAGGATGTAACTCTCCAACTATCTATCAGAACTCAGAACACTTAGTATGTCTGGATCTTTTTTCAGTGTATAAAAATACAAGGAACAATCTGATCTGTCTAGGGATTGGACAAGTACACTGGTGATTTGGGGGAGAAACACCATCTTTGTGGGTACACAGTGGCCTTCTTGGGTCCCTGAGGACCCTGTTAGTGATTCTGGCCTTCCTCGATTGGGTTCTTGGGAGCAGACGCTGAGAAGAAGTGCATGAGCAGGAACTCTGGAAAGAGTTGGGGATCTCAGCCCAGATAGAAGGAGAAGGGACCCACAATGAGCCATCAGGTGAGGCCTCCATCCTGCAGGGAGCTCTAAAGCTGGGACTGTTTGGGACATCTGAACCTGAGGCATGACCTTGGGATGTTGGCCTGAGGTGATCATTCAACTGAACCTCTCTGAGAAGGGACATAACATGGGGAGGCAGATTTCTGAAGCAGCCAGAAATTCCCAGTGAGGAGACCCCCTGTGAGCTGTCAGTGGCTCTAGGCAGTAGTGGGTGGGTGTGTGAGCCCAGAGGAGGCAATGTGGGTGACCCCTCTGTCTACTGTACCCAACCTCTCCACTCAGGTGGAGGTGGCCCCCATGGATGGCATTGTAGCTTTAGGAACTCAGCTTCTCTGGGATATCTGGACTCTAATCCTGGTCCATTTTGTGAAGTGTGGCCCATAGCACGAGGAAAATACAGAGATCATGAGCACTGGACAAAAGGGCTCCCTCTGTCTTTCCTCTACCAAAGCCCTCTGTCCCACATTCACACACAAGCAAAGAGACCAGTGTAGCCTAGTGCTATCAGCTAAATGCTCTCCTGGACAAGACTCCCTCTGTCTTTCTTCCACTGAAGACATCTGTCCCACATTCACAGAGAGGCCCAGAGAGCAGTGTAGCCTGGTGCACTCAGGTGAACGGTCTTCTGGCCCAATGGGTGCAGGGCTACCTGAGCAGAGTGGGGTAGGAGCTCTGGGGGCCTCAGACCTGGGGCCCTGGGCCAGACCTGCTCAGTGCTTATCCATGGTCCTCCTGGGGCTGGAGGAGAGTGTGACACAGACAAGGAAGGGGCTTGTGTCTCACTTCCCCACCTGCCTGTGTCACTGTGAGCATTACCACTGCTGTCATAAGACTGATAGAAATAGTCAACCTCGTCCTCGGCCAGGGACCCACTGATGGTAAAATTTCCTGAGGTAGAGGCTGAGAACCAGTCAGAGATCCTTGAGGGTCGCTCATTATTTTTAGTAATCACAAGCACAAGAGCTTGTCTTGGCTTCTGCTGGTACCAATATGCATATCTTTTCCCCAGTACATCTCCAGAGCAGGTGATTGTAGCCGTCTGTCCCTGGGTCAGCAACACAGAGGGCGGCTCAGTCAGCCCACTGGAGACCATGGAACCTGAAAAGACAGAAGAGGAGGGGTTGGTGTGAGGTCCAGGGGCTCATTCCCAGGGACCCAATACTGAGTCAGTGTTGGTGCTGAGCTCAGGGTTTGGGGCAGGCCCAGCTCAGGCTCTGTGCAGGATGAGCTTGTGTGCAGGGCCTGGGGTGCACCTGTGCAGAGAGTGATGATGGGGAGCAGGGAAAGGGTCCAGGCCCTGGTGGAGATGCCCAGAGCTCTGCCTCCAGAGACCCCAGAGCAGGGCAGGCTCACCCAGGCTCCTCTCATTCCCTCCAGGCCCATGAGGCAGTGATTGTTAACATTTATGCAAATAAATTTCTCTGTGGGTCTCTATGTGGATTAGTTGCTTGTGAGATGGGAGCAGGTGATTGAGGAGGAAGACAGAACCCCTGGTTTTCTTCATGGAGCTTTCTGGTGAGAAAATCAACCTTGGTTTCCAAGGTCTGGCTTCAATAGTCAGATTCCTGGGACCTGACACTGACTCTGTCTGAAACCTCTGTGCCTGGGGTCTGTGCTGGGCTGGCTCAGGACCTTGCAGGAGCCTGGCCATGGGGTGAGCTGGGCTCTCTGAGAGGAAGACAACCCCTGATTCAGGGAACGTTGCTCCTGTAGCCTCATTGCCCACCTCTTCCTGTCTCAGGTACCCTGTCTGTCCCACACTGCACTCTGGTTCCATTAGGAAACTATCTCATTCTGAGGTTTGTGCACAACTTTCTACCTGGGAGTCGACTTGTTAACCAACCAGCAGCTGTTGGAGAGTCCTCACAATGTCTCATGTATTGACACAGGCTATTTTCATTCCTGTGACAGCCCTCATCCCACAAGAGAGCAGAAATTGGCCACCATAATTTTTTTCATCAGTGTTTCATGTAAACATGTAAAAAGCATGGCAAATCGTTGGAAGCTTTCTGGTCCCCAAGGTCACAGGATCCCACATGGCATGAGCTCTGGGCTTGAGACAGTGTCCCTGCAGGGAGCTGATCCTGTCACTGAACCAGGATAACCCAGGGACTAGAGCTGTGGCCTGAGCAGGGAGCATTCATTCCCCTCTGGAGACAGTCTCACAAGGATGTTGCTGATGTCCCTTCCAGGGACCAGGGGCTCAGTGGTCCCTGCTCTCCCTCCCTCAGCTCTTCCTGAGCAAGGAGCTGCAGCCTGGAGGAAGGAAAGATAAGCTGAGTGTGAGTGGTCAGGGCGTCCATGGATATCCCCAGCACAGAGGAGTCAGTGCCTGGGAACACTGATGGACATTGAGAGGACCTGCATTTCTCACCCAGTGTGTCAGGCCTCCCTTCAATATTCTCTGTGTGTGACTCTCAGAATAAGGTCCCTGCAGCCTGAGAAGATAGAGTGGATCATCGTGACAGTCTCTGGGGACTGAACCCTGGACCCCTGCTGACACCCGGGCCTGGTGTCCTTGTGAGGCTCCTCTTTGGCAGCCCCAATCTCTGTCTTGCTGCTCCTGCTGAGGAGGATTCAGTCCAGGAGATTTCCCCTTGCAGGTCACCCAACAGCACCAGTCACCCGGGAAAGGGTGTGGACCAGGGTTTCCAGCCTCCCACAGGCAACTGCGCCCCCTGCCCTGCCCAGCCCAACCCAGCCCAGCTCAGACAGGTCACATACATGGTGCAGGAAGCAGGGCAGGTACGATCCCTGTACTTGTCCCAGGGTTGAAATGCCCTGGCCTAACCCGCTATCTTCTTTCAGAAAGGAGAGTGCAGGGTACAATGTAGTGCATTTGAAAAGGGTCTATGCTGAGACAATCCTGATGTCCCACAGGCACCAGATTCCTGTGTATTTAAGAATCAAGATGATACATCTTGCATCTGTATATGATAGAATACATGAAAAAGGAACACACAGGGGAAGATAAAGAATTGAGTAGAATATGACTCATGGGGGGTATTCCAGATGTCTCCAGGGAAAGATATTGAAAGTGAGAACATTGGTTAACTAGTGAGAAGTGGGTGGGGCGAGGGGAAGGAAGGGAAGAAGGAAGGGAGATGCAGAATGAGGAGGGGGGAGTGGCGTAAGGAGATCTCTTTGAACATACTCTCACTCCTGGCTTAGCCTGCTTGGGCTCTCCTCACAGTGTTAGTGGCATCACTTCCATCTCTCTTGGCTAGATCTTATCACCTGTTTCAGGTGCTCCCTGTATTAAATAATAAGTTGCTTATCAGGCCCAAGAGATTCCCCCAAGGAGACAATGGGACTAAAGGATTCTATTATGGAGACTCTGCTAAGGCCACAAACTACATAAGAACTTTTGACAAAAATTTTCATTCCTGGCCTCAGGATCACCTGGCAATCAGTGAAGCCAAAAGCTATTGACAGGGAACAATGCAGGAGGAGATAGTCACTCTTGACATTTTCATTACTCACATCTACAGGACGGGAGCTGACCAGTGGTCTCTTACTGAGACCCTGATCCTGTTATAAACGTGACAAAAAGTAATTGCCACTACTGGAATCATTTGACTCCTTTAGCCAATGCTTTGTAGTTGTCACTCCCTCATTGGTTGGTTACCATCTCAGCACACAAGGAAATGCTCTTTATCTGCCTCTCTTTTCCATTCACCGTCATCACATCCATTGTTTGTCCATCTGTCTCTCTGTCCAAGGCTACTGGGTTATTTTCTTCCAAGCTATAAACACCAGGAGGTCCCAAGTGGGCTTGGAGGTGGGATGATTTGGTGTGGGTTTGGATATTATTTCCCTACCATCCTCTGGAATGTCTTTCCCACAATGTATGTGGTGGAGGAAAATCCCCACTAGAGGGACCTGGGGGAGTCCTCTTTTGGGACACAATCTCTGCAAAACCTTGGTAGAGAACAATCCTTTACTGGAGTGTGTAGGGTGTGCCTGTGATTCCCTGTGACTCAGCCCAGCATGTACTTGAAAGAAGTCCCTGAAGGACTGAGACCTGTGGTCTCCTCTCCTCCTGCTCCTCCTGTACCCCTGCCTAGTCTGTCTCTAGAGGAATAGTCACCTTCTTTCCTCCTACCCACTTGGGAGTTTTCCAGGCTATGGGCAGATCCTGGATTTTCCATCTCAGAGCTGCATCACTAACTAAGGGGACCAGGCCAGAGTTTCTGGGATCCAGCATCACAATTCCTCTCAACCGTGCTCAGGTCTACAGGGACCAGGGTTACCTTGATCAATACAGATGCTCAACGTTAACACAAGAGTGTGGGTTTGTGTGAAAGATGCTGCTTTTCAAATACCAGAAAAACTGTGGAGATCAACATGTCCAGTAAGCTTGCCCCTCTGCCATCATATGCATTTGATATAGATCACTCATAGGATTGAGATTCAGGTTAATCATATATTTATCACTTTCGTGCACCCCTTTCACCATGCCCTGCTGTTGTACCAGTAGATGTGTTCCTGGGCAGAACCTGAAAAAGGCCTATAACAGCATGTGGACCAAACGTTAAGAATCATTACTGATGGAGAAACTGAGGCCATGCTCCATGTTGGTCCCATCATAAACATTCTAACATGCACACTGTTTTCCTACTAGATCCCAGCTCCGCACCTACCATGGTTTTAAGACTTTCTGCCATACCTCCCTTGGGGACCAAATGTTTCCTTTAAAACATTCAACACTGGCAAGAGTCCTGTTATGCTTCATGATGAAATTATCGTGATGGTATTCACTCAACCAACCTCCTTGGTAAGCTGCAGAACCCTGAGATCTCTGTCCATTCCCTGAGCAGAGACCCATCATGGATGCACAGGGTCTGATGGCTCATGCTGTCTTCTCAGACCAGTTTCTGTTTCAGGGTCATCTTCTTGTCTGGGCTGATCCGATCTTTCCCAGAAGTCTGGCAAACGAAAGAGAATGTTCTGTTGTCAAAATGACCTTAGTTACTCCCTGTATCAGTCTCTCTGTAATGTTGTTTTGGTATTTGGTCAGAGTGAGAGGGTTTCCAGGGAGAGGCAAAGTTCTCAGGGCCCTGGAGAGGGGCATACAGCCGCTCCCCCTGAATCCCCATGGGGAAGAGGAGAGAGAGAGTGGGAGGTTTTAGCCTCACTTCCCCTTTGTGTGTATCACTGTGGCTTAACCGTGTTGGCCATCGATTGTGTGGCTCTCACCACAGTAATACTCAGCTTCATCCTCCAACTGGATGTTGGAGATAGTTAAATAGCGGTCAACCCCAGAGCTGGATCCTGAGAAGCGACTGGGGATCCCGTCCCCCTTGCTGTGGCTTCCATCACTATTAACCTTCATCACATACCGAGGGGCCTTCCCTGGTTCCTGTTGATACCAGCAAACAAAGTAATTGCTGTGCTCCCTGCTGAGGGTGCATGTAAGCTTGACTGAGGCTCCCAGAGAGGCATTTGCCGATGGAGGCTGAGTCAGCACAGGCAGAGCACAGAAACCTGGAAACAAAACACAAGAATGATGCTGAATGTACCAGACACTGGACAGTAGCCCCTGGAGATTGTGTCTGGAAGGAAATGCTAAGGAGGTGGAACCCAGACCTGTAGAGAAAATGAAGGGCAGGATGTAGAAGGGAACCCAGTCCATGGTGGGGAGAACTTCGTAGAAGTCTGCTCTGAATCTCCTGCTGGGACTGAACTCTCCAAACTCCCATCTTATCCTCTGTTTTTGCAGCTCAAGGAAGGAGGGGCATCAGATGCAAATCTACTTTCCATTCTTCAGTAGGTCTGTGGAAGCTTTTGTCTAAGCCCTGAGCTTAAGTGCCTCATGGTAATTTCCTTAGGTCAGAAGAAGAGCAGGTGTGCATTTCTAGAATGGAGAGTTGATTCTGCACAACACAAGTTTTCCTCAAAGGAGCCATCAGTCATACCCTTTGCACTTGAGCACGGACCAGGGGATTTGAACTTACTGGGGTCTCAAACCAAGACCCACAGTGCCCCCCGGCCCCCCTGGGATGAATGTCACACTACATGTAGTGGTAGTTTAACAAAATGACTACTTCTGAGCCCTCAGTAGGTGCTAAACCTTTGGTGAATGTGTACAGTTTCCAGAGTCATAATAAAAATAGTTGCCCTATGCTCAAGGCACAATTTTCCTCCAGTCTGTTAAATGAAGAATCTAATGCTGAGACATTAAATGATAAAATTAATCATTCTCCTTTGCCGAGACAGTGATGAATAAGTCAAGTTTCCAACCCAGGAGACATCCCAGAGCCTGCCCTTTGAATCTGACCCCTCACCATCCTCCCTCTCCCCTAATCCCAAGCCTACTGAGACCTTCTGGTCTTCATTCTCTCTCCTTTATTCCAGTCTATGTCCTCCCAGGTTCTGTTCTGAAGAGTGCTCAGATCTTCATGGTGTTGCTGTCTGTGTTTCCCAAGGAAAACCACCCTGTTGGCTGTGAGTCTATACTGGAGGGACAGTTACCCTAACGAAACCTTATGCATTTAACTTGCTCTGTCCATGGCTCCTACAAGGCATGAAAACCTGTGTACCATCAAATGTGGGTAGTCCCAATAGAGAAGTGTTGTCGTTCTGGGGCACCCAGCAGATTTCAAAGACATAGCATAAAAGTTAAGGTAAAAAAATATTTTTATATGTAATTCATATCGATGTGATAATATTTTCAAGAAACTGATCTAAACAAAGTGTACTATGAAAACAAGTTCTGCTCATTTCTTCTCGTTTTTAAAATGTGGCTACTAGAAAATTTTAAATTATGAATGTGGTTGGAATTTTATTTCTGTTGGATGGGCTGCTCTGCAAAGTCCCAGTGGCTGTCACTTGCTTTTGAAAAAGGAGACAAAACTTTCTGGAGCATTAAGAAGGGGCCATTTCTTAGCCTGAAAGCACAGAAGTCCATAGGTTGGTGATGGAAACCAGGGATTTTGGGGTCAGAAGACTTTGGTTTGCTGCTTGTTTGGCCACTTTCTAGCTTTGACCTCAGGCAAGTTACATATCCTACCTGCCTCAGCTTCTGCATCTGTGAATTGGTGTGATAATCAGAATGCTTTTTTGTAGCATATTCATGATTAAACAATTTAATAAGTGGGAAGTGCTTGGAATCATGTGGTAAGCACATATAAATCTTTCCTCCTCCTGCTCCTTTTAATATCCTTTATCTTTTTTTAAAAAACATTTTTTAAATTTATTTATTTGTCAGAGAGAGAGAGAGAGAGAGAGAGAGAGCACAGGCAGACAGAGTGGCAGGCAGAGGCAGAGGGAGAAGCAGGCTCCCTGCTGAGCAAGGAGCCCAATGTGGGACTTGATCCCAGGACACTGGGATCACAACCTGAGCCGAAGGCAGCCGCTTAACCAACTGAGCCACCTAGGCATCCCAATATCATTTATCCTTAAACATATTATAAAGTCAAGTCACTGGAGTTTAGAGGATGGGTGGAAATTATGGAAACATAAGTCTTGGGTTTGGACATTTAAAATTGGCACAATTTCCTGGCAACTCCAAAATATCTCTCTCTCTCTCTCTCTCTCTCACACACACACACACACACACACACACACACACACAGACTTCCAGAGGCACTATCCCTTGCACAGTTCACAAGAGGCACATCCTCTCAGGCTGCCATCCTCCTCACTGGGTCATGGGCCCAGGGACATGGTCCTGGTTCTCCAACAGAGACATCACAGGATGTTCCAGCAGAACTAGAGCAGAACTACTTCCTGCTTCTTTAGACCCTGTGATATGTGCCATGTCATCCCCATCGTCTCACGAGAGTTGGTCCTACCTGTGATGTCCTAGTTCTGGGAGGGAGAACCTAGTTCTGCAGATACTACAAACCTGAATTACATAGGTTGCCAGTCAGTGTGTGTCCTCTGACCTGACCACAGAGTGTAGCACAGAGGCCTGGGTGGGTAGGGGAGGGCTAATGGGCCTCAGGGTTGGGCTGGTGGCACTGAGGGAAGAGAGGTTCAGGCAGAGAGACTGGGGCTCCTCACAC
Organism: Lontra canadensis; assembly: GCF_010015895.1. Lineage (NCBI taxonomy): Eukaryota > Metazoa > Chordata > Mammalia > Carnivora > Mustelidae > Lontra > Lontra canadensis. Next base: position 13,199,155 of record NW_022631051.1, read on the forward strand.
TGATTCCTCTAGGGGGATCAAATGTATGTTTGAGTCCTAACCTCCAGCATCTCTCACTGGACCCTGATTTCAGGATAGGATCTTTGCAGATGTAATTCGTTAAATTAAGATGAGGTTGCACTGGAGTAGGCTGGGCCCTAATCCAATTGGACTGGTTTCCTTATGAAACGGAAAATTTGGAGAAAGATTCTGACAAGGAAGACCACCCTGTAAAGTTAGAGCAGGAATCTACAAGCCCAGGAATGCCAAAAATTGCCAGAGAACCACCAGGAGCTGTAAGAGAAGGATGAAACTGATTCTCCTTCACAGCCTACAAAAAAAAAAAAACAAATCTGCCAGTCCCTTGGTCTCAGACTGCTGATCTCCAGAGCTGTGAGAAAATACATTTCTGTTCTCAGCTCCTTCCACCAAGTTTGTGGGGCTCTGTTCTCTCAGCCCTAACAAACTAATGTAGTCACACATAAGAAGTCTGATTTCCCCACAACACCAGCATGGCTGGGCTCCTTCCAGTTGCTTTATTTTCTGTTATCACAGCAGCAAGGGAGGGGCCTCATCCAGGTGCTTTCCTCTCCTAGAGTGTCTGATTCTCCTCCCCAGAGGCCTACCTCAAGTCCTACAAGCAGTACGGAGTCTGTCCTATAACCTAAGGCTCCTGCTGGGATCCCACCTGCCTGGGGTCTGTCTGGGGCTGCCTCAGGGCCTTGAAAGAGCCTAGTCATGGGGCTTATCTGGTTCCTCTGGGACATGCAGACAACACCTGATTCAGGGAAAGGTGGTCCTGTGGCTTCCTTACCTTCCTCCCCCTGCTTCAGGGCCTCTCTGCATCCCCACAGACACCATGATCCCATCTTTGGCATGTCGTCAGAATGGGGAACTGTCACTCTGAGGTTTGTTCATCACTTACAAAAGTGGGTGCTTACCTGTTAAACAACCACCTGCTGCCGGAGATTCATCAGGATTTCTAGTCTTTTCACACATCATGCTGCTGTTTCTATGACAGCCCCCATCCCACAGCAGACCAGCAATTGGCATTGTCAACTATTTGTTTCCTTTTAATTTTTTCATCAGTGTTTCATGGGAACATATTAAAAGGGCCTGAATCCATGAGAAACAACTTCAAGGACTGTGATCTTGTGAGGATCCACACGATCACATGTTCCCATATTTTGTGAGCTCCAGGGCCTGAGCCATGGTCCCTGCAGGCATGAGAATCATGTCACTCTGGAGACAGTCTCACAAGGAGGCTGTGGATGCTCCTTCCAGAGAACGGGGACCACAAGTTCTCTTCCTCCTGCCTCCTGAGATGGTCTTGAACAAAGGAGCTGCAGCCCCAGGTCTGAGTTGGGGTGGAGTTGGAGAAGGAGAGGCAGAGTGTGAGTCATCAGATGTCTCTGGATGTGCCCATCAGAGGGGAGTCAGTCCCTGGGGACACTGGTGGACAGGGAGAGGACCTGAATTTCCCAGGTGAGGTGATCACCGTTTCAGGACTCTTGTCAGTGTCCTGGGTGACACTGTGTGTCTGACTCTGAGAGGATGGTCCTTTCAGCCTGAGGAGTGAGGATGGATCATCCTAACAGCCTCTGAGGACTGAACCTCAGACAACCCGCTGACCCCCAGGCCTGGTGTCTCTGTGAGAATGGCCCCGGCAGCCCCAGCCTCGGTCCTGCTCCTCATGATGCAGCTCTGCTGCCCCCTGCTGGTAGAGGAGAACTCAGACCAGGAGCTTTTCTCCTGAAGGTCACCCCACAGCACCTGTCACCTGAGAAAGGATGTGGACCAGGGTTTCCAGGCTTCCATAGGCAGCTGCCCCTCTGCCGTCCTTAGCCCAACACAGAAGGTCACATACAAGGTGCAGGAGGCTGGGCAAGTGTGATTCCTATATTTGTCCCAGGGTTGTAATGCCCTGGAGAGCCCACTGTCTTGTTTCAGAAAGGAGAGTGCAGGGTACAGTGTAGTGCATTTGAAAAGGGGAAGTGTGCAGACAATCCTGTATGATGACTCATGGCCGCCAGGTTCCTGTCTATTTAGGAATCAGGACCGATGCTTCCTGCATCCATATCTCTGCAGTTGGGTCATCAGAGGGACAGGTGATGCTTCTGGTGCTCAGTTCAGTTGAACAGGCAAAAATTTACTCTAATTACTGCCATTTTTGCTACTATTAGTTTTATTACAACTCACATCCCGTGGGGATTGGTGTGGGAGGATTTTAAACTAGTTTGGTACAATTGGGAATCTGCTAATTTGGACTTGGGTAAAATTGCATGTGATGCAAGTCACAGTGTAGCTGAAAATTTTCCTTGTGTGCCCACATAGGCAGACAGGAGACTCCAACACCAAGGGTAACTCACTGAGACCTGTCTGCATTTGCCTAATAAGTTAAACTCTTCAATGTTTTATGACATTAATTTGATGAAGAGTGTTTCTCACATCAGTAGAAATTTCCCCATTTCACAGTAGGTGAAGTGAGTACCCAGAAAGGCTAGTTTCTCAAGAAAACAGAGGACAATGAGGTGAGTCCAGGAGTGGAGCTCACGTGTGCTGGATTCAGACCCTGGGATCTTTTGAGCAGAGCCTGACCAAGGCGGGAGGGATGGGTGTGACTGCCCTGCTCTGGTGGTGAAGAGTGTGTCATGGGTCCTTCTGACTCCACCTGGCAGGGACTCAAACTAGGGGCACTGCTAGGAGTGTCATGATGACTATCATGTAACAATTGTGTGTCTACAAGACAATCGGGGTAAGCAGGAATATAGGGATTTAGGAGATCCCATAGCATACCCCAGGACTGTGATTACAGTTCTCAATTCCCCACAACCCAATGCAGCAAGGTCAGATAATGGACTTTTCTTCCAGAACGAAGGTTTGGTGGTTGTAACTGGTGAAGATCAGGACAAGCTCAGGTATTTACTGAGGGAAGGGGAATATGGAGTGAGCAGTGAAGAAGGTAATTATAGACACCACACTGACTGCACTGTAGTTGCAGAATGAGCCAGATAAAAGTAGCATGTGTCTTCTTTATGTTGACATGAATATATTTGGACATATATTCATCATGTGTTTCTGTTTTGTTCTCATGTTTCATCCCATTATCATCTAACATAGCGTTGTTACCAATAGTGAATGCTATATCTCAATATTGAAGTTGTAGGATATCAAATCAGTTGGGACAAAAAATAAAGATCATTAGGAGACAAAGATGTATTTTATATCATCTTGTGGGGAAAGGGTGAGCGTGTTTGTAATTATTTCCTGGAGAGTTTTATCATGTTAGATGGAAACATGGCTGCCCACATTCTCTTTACTTGGTGTTTAGGTTAATGGGGAACTTGTAAGATTTCATGTGGATGAGGGGGGACTGTGGTGTCTTATTAAGTATCACTGTTGACAGGCTGAGCTATGTTTCACAGAATTTTTGTCTGTTCATATGTCTGGGAAGACTAGGGATAATTGGAGATTCCTGTACAGATATGGGGTGGAAGTGAAGAAGGATCTATTGTTTGTCTCACCCCCATGGTTGTGTTTCTTCTGGCCACTGTGTTGGCAGCAGCTACTACCCCATCATCCCCCTTACACCATCAAGATGGATGTGACTCTTCAACTATCTGTCAGAACTCAGAATACCTAGTGTGTCTGGATCTTCTTTCAGTGTATAAAAATACAAGGAACAATCTGATCTGTCTGGGGATTGGACAAGCACATTGGTGATTAGTTGAGAAACCCCAGCTTTGTAGGGACACTTTGGCCTCCTCATGTCTCTGAGGACCCTGTTGGAGATGACTGCCTTCCAGGACTGGGTTCCTGGAAGCAGACTCTGAGAAGGAGAAGTGCATGTGCAGGAAATCTGGAAGTGTCTGGGGAGGTGAGACTGGGCAAAAGGAGAAGAGACCCACAGTGAGATATCAGGTGAGGTCTCCCTCCTGTAAGCAGCTATAAATCTGGGACTTTTCAGGATATCTGGACCTGGGCAAGCTCATAGATCTTGGACTAAGGCCGTCATTCATTTGAACTTCTCTGAAAACAAGCAGAAACTTGGGGAGGCAGATTGTTGAAGTATAGCACCTCCTTGTGACGAGCTCCACCACAGGGGTGGGTGGGTGAGTGATCTCAGAAGAGGGGATGTAGGTGACCTCACAGTGTCCACTGCCCTTGTGCTCCACTCAGAATCCCAGCTGCCGTGGACCAGGTTTTCAGGAGTTCAGCTGAGCTGGGAATTGCTGGGTTCAAATCCTGGGCAATTGGGTAAAAGTATAGCCCAGTGACCACAATATGGAAATGAAAGTCTCTGTCTTTCTATCTACCCAGGCCCTCTTATCCCTGATTCATACCTATACAGACAAGCAGGGCAACCTAGTCCTGTCAGGCCCCAATTCACTCATGAACTTCCCTGTACAGAGCCTGCCTAGAGAGTTGAGGAGAGGGAACCCTGGGGATCACATGTGTGGGTACCACAGTCTCATCTGCTTACTGCTCTGCTTACAGGCCTCCTGGGGCTGGAGGAGAGTGTGACACAGAGAGGGAAGGGGTTTGTGTCCCAATTCCCTGTCTGTGTCCCTGTGAGCATCAAGACTGTTGTCCCACACCTGACAGTAAGAGTCAGGCTTGTTCTTGGTCTGGGCCCTACTCATCGTGTGTTCCCTGAACACACATTATATTTTTAAAAAATGTTCAGTTACCCAACATATAGTACATCATTAGTTTTTGGTGTAATATTTAAGGATTTATTGTTTGTAACACCTAGTGCTCATTGTAACACATACCCTCCTTAATATCCATCACCTTCTTATCCCCTCCCCCTACCCCCATCCCTTCTTTAATTCTCAGTTTGATTCCCGGAGTCAAGAGCCCCTCATGGTTTGTCTCACTCTCTGATTTCTCTCTGTTCAGTTTTTCCTTCATTGCCCTATGATTTTCAGTGCTATTCTCTATGTTCTACATACGAGTGAATCCATATTATAATAGTCTTTCTCTGCTTGATTTATTTCATTTAACATAATCCCTTCCAGTTCCACCCCTGTTGCTGGAAACGGTAGGTATTCATCCTTTCTGACATCACAGTAATACTCCATTGTATATAGGAACCATATCATCTTTATCCATTTGTTGGTTGAAGGGAATCTCGGCTTTTTCCACAGTTTAGCTATTGTGGACATTGCTGCTATGTCTGGCACCCATTCTATTCTGGGCACTCTGCATGATCAAGACACGGTCCCTATTGAACAGGTAACTCCGGCACTGCTCAGGTTAGGAAGAGACCTGTGCACCCAGTTTTGCCCTTCGGTGGGGTGGGGAGGATAGAGGATCTCAAAGAACAGGACAAAGCTGAGGGACCTGAAATTCCAACCCAGTTCAGGGTCAGTATGGAGTTTTCTCCTCAGATAATCATTCTGGGCACAGAGAGATGTATCAGTTGTGGTAAAAGGCAATTTCCAGGTAATAAGTCAGGGTTTCTTGGCCACTGCTGGACACAGAGAGTGGCCTCCAAGAGGAAGCTACTGGGGTGGGGACAGGGTTGACACAGATGTCTCCTTCTGTGTGTCTTTGATCTCCTTAGTACTCCTGGGGGTGAGGCCCTCAAGGCAGTGGCGATTATTCCTCCCCTCCCCCATGACCCACCTAAAGCCACAGGGAGACCAGGATCTGTCTCTGGATGACAGATGCCTCTGGATCTGTCTCCTTGTCTTGTTCCATGTGGATTATCTGTCACTGCTTTCCATAACATTCACTTCATAGATTGGCTGAGCTGAGGAGGAACATGAGGGAGGAGTGTACCTGACAGGGAAGGGAGGCTAGGAGAGGAGCTCAGGTCCCTGGTTCCTGGAGTAAGAAGAGAGAAGAGCAGAAGCTGGCTGGTGCAAGGCAGCAGAAATCCCCTGCACCAGGTGAGGAAGGCTGCTCAGACTGAGAGGGGATGTGGGCCAACCTCAGCAAGAATGTTCCAGGTCCTGAAGGAAACAACTTCTTGCTCTTAGTTCTGCCAGGTGAGAGACATTTTTATGATCATTTAACCTGAAAAAAATCCCTGGAAATATGATTTCTGTCACAAAGAGTCTCACCAAAGCTTGTCATTCTAGTTCATCAAGTCAAGAAGTAATTTTTAGACAAAAGATGCCAATTACACTTGCCATAATTTGTGTGGGAAAATAATTTTATGACCTGTCTCTCCGCCTAGGTAGGTATCCCTTTGACACAAACCAGGACAGAGATAGGGGAAGCTTTTGCTCTTCCTTCTTAATAAATTCCTTATCTCTTTTTTTGACCTCAAAGAACTGTTCTAGAAATCAGTTTTAAAACCACAAGTCAAAGAGTCAGGAAGATTAATTCCATTTATGTAAAAAATCCATTCATGTGTTGTAGATGTTCTTTCCCTTCAGAGCTACAGGTGAGGCTCTAATGCAGCTGTGGCCAAAACACAGGGTCACAGAGGGGTGGGAGTGAGTCCATGTGGGTCCGATGTCAGCTAAGGGTCAGATGTGCTTAGTACAGATGTCTTGGGGCAGTGGGAGGATACTGGTGCCAGCAGAAAGTCCCCAGGTGGGCCCAAAGGTTGTATCTGCACTTGCTCCACAATTTCTATAAAACTTAAGGTGGGATGGGCCTGGGGCAACAGGGGCTTTTTCCCTTCTTCAGGATCCCAGAGGCAGCCATTCATGATGTGGGGACCCTTACCTGGGAACCAGAGGAGACCCAGAGCCCCTGGAGCCCACCTAGGCTGCCCATAGCCACAGAGAAGATGAATTTCCACAGAAATGAGCTGTCTGAGACAGCTCTCTCCCTCCTGAGTGAACCGTGATTATACTTGGAGCCCATGCGATGTACAATAACATCCTTAATCTGTATTATCCACTGTTTTATTTGACTATATACGCATAGTCCGAAGAGCCTCCCAACTCTGTCATTCCTCAGTAGGGTAAACTCAGATGTGAGGATAGAGAACCTGTGGGAGTCTCCCCTCCTTCAGGGCCCAGGCCAGAACCAGGGAGGACACCTGCTCTTAGGCCTGACCAGCTGCTGCACAGAGGGCAGGGCAGGGGAGAGTGAGAACCAGGCTGTGGAGGACATCCCCCATCCTTCTGTGTCACCTAAGTCACTGCCAAGTACTCCCATTGCCACAGTCAGTGTCACAGCAATGGTCAGTCTAGTCTTGGCCCTCCGTCTGGTCTTCCTTGGTGGAGTCATGTCCCCGTGTTGCATCCTCAGAATCAGGCTTCTATGGTCGCTTATATCTGTATATATACCAGCTGGGGACCCAGGCTTGGCTTCTGCTGATGCCAAGAGGCAGGTTCACACATGAGCTCATCGCTAGAGCAGGGATCTTACGCCTGATCAGGGCCACTGACACGGAGGGAGTCAGCCTCAGGCCAGGGGAGGCATGGAGCCTGTGAGAGAGGAGAGGAGAGAGTTCTGGGGAAGACAGGAGGCAGAGTCAGGAATGAAAGACCCAGCCCTGAGGGGAGGGAGCAATGTGGACACAGGTGAGGGCAGGGCACAACACCATGGACCCTGGATGGGAAGGAGAACAGAAAGCTGTGCCTCACACTGTGCCTGTCGGTGGGCATCTCATCTGTTTTGGGAAAAGCAGGGGAGCAGGGGTGAACGTATGCAGATGTGTCTGGAAGATCAACACCATTGGTGGGGCTGTGAGCTGTTCCACCTGCAGATGCCTGGGCCCCACCTGGAACTGTGCAGATGCTGATGCATCTTGGGGAGCACACTCCACCTCAGGGGACTGTGTGCTTCCTGAGCTTCACAGTGTAAGGCTTCAGGCCACCATGGAAGATCTCACTTCCTCTGTTTATCTCCCTAGGTCCTACTGTTCCACCTGGGACATGGGGCTTAACTGTCCTGTTCCTGTCAGTGGAGCTTGGTTCAGTTCCTAGCTCCTGTAGTGATGTGGAAAAAACGGTCTAAGAATAGAGTCTGTCAGAGAGGAGAGAAGATGGTGGAAGAGTAGGGGACCGTTGTTTCATCTAGTCCCTGGAGTTCAGTTAGATAGTTATCAAATCATTCCGAACATCTGCAGACTCAACAGAAGGAACTGCTGCAACTCTACAAAGTGTGACCACTTTTATGCAAGGTAGGAGTTGTGCAGAATTCAATCAGAGGGGATATATGGGAAGATAAGCTGTGGGGAGAGGGAGCCTCTGTAAGCCTGTTACCAAAAGGAGATAGAGCAGAGTCTGTATAATTAGAACTTTTAGAAGTCTGCTCTGGTGAGGGATGTCCCTGCCTGAGGAGCCTTCCAGTGGCAAGACAGGGCTGAATCCTAGGTGGGACAGTGTGGTCTCAGGAAACTGGAGTCACAGGAAGAGAAGGGGAGGATCAGTGTGGTAGAGTTCCCACATATTGGAATGGGGAAATCAGTGGCAATCAGCAAGCCAGGAGTGGGCTTTCAGCTAGGTGTTACCATAAACCATGAACAGTGGCATGATCAGGAAACCACTCTCTGACTGGAGGCCCCAAAAGCAGCCATGACAACTGCCACAACACTCCCTCCCTCACCTGGAGGAGCAGGCTGGTGAACACTAAAGGAATCTGCGGAGTTTGGTTCACAGAGAAGTGACTGACTCCTTTTCCCTGAGGGTGAACTGAAGAGTGGGGACTGACATCTTTGAGCTCCGGGACTGGAGACTGGGCCATTGTCATTTTCAGTCTCATCCTCTACTGAGGTGCAGAAAGGCTTCAGGAACAAAAGGCATGTAGAGCAGCCAAAGCAGCTTACACTGAGACTGGTCCCTGGCCAGAGGCAGTGCCATTCCACAGGGCAAAGACACCTGAGAATCAGCCTAGAGGACCCCTCCCCCAGAAGACCAGCAGGAACATCAGACTAACAACAAGCTTATGGATCACACAGAACTGAAAAATGCTTGTGGTAGGGGAAAGTAATATATAGAACTTGAGGGTTTTTCCTCATGACTCTTGAGTCTTTCATTTAAATTACTTACTTTTTTCCTATTTATTCTCTTCAACAAGATTCTTATTTTATCAACTCATTGTTATTAAGTATTTTTTAAATTTTCATTTTACATTTACATTTGATACATTTTTTTTTCATTTTTGGCTTCCCCTCACTGTATTCAATTTTATTTTTGTATATATATGTTTTTCTTCCCTTTCAATTTTGGGATCTAGTGTCTTTTAGATTATATTCTTTTTTCCTACCCACCCCCTTCACTTTTTTGGTTACTGATCTCTTTGTGTTTGTTTAGTGTACATTTTGCTGGGGTCATAGTTGATGTTTTTGATTTTGTTTTCTTGTTCATGTATTCTTCTCTGGACAAAATGACGAGAAGGAGAATTTCACAACAAAAGAAAGAATCAGAAGTAGTTCTCTCTGGCATACATTTAATTAATATGGATATAAGTCAAACATCAGATGTAGAATATAGAATAATCATTATAAGGATTCTAGCTGGGATTGAAAAAAGCATAAAAGACACTAGAGAATCCCTTATGTAGAAATAAAATAGCTAAAAACTAATCAGGCTGAAATAAAAAATGTTTTAACCGATATGCAGTAGAAAATGGGGACTTTAACAACCAGAGTAAATGAGGCAGAAGAGAGTTAGTGACATAGAAGATGAAATGATAGAAAATAACGTGGCTGAGGAAAAGAGAGAAGAACAACTAATGAGTCATGAGGGGAGGCCTCAAGGAATCAGCAATACCATAAAGTGGAAGACTATTACAATAATTGGGTCCCAGAGGAAGAAGAAAGAGGGAGAGAGGGACAGAAGGTGTAGTTGAGAAAATCATAGCTGGGAAGTACCAAAATCTGGGGAAGGAAACAGGTATTCAAGTTCCAGAGGCACAGAGGACCTCCCAAAATCAAGAAAAATAGATCAACACCCCAACCTATAATAGTGAAGCTTGCAAATTTCAGAGATAAAGCAAAAATCCTGACAGCAGTTTGAGATGAGAGGTCCATAACCTATGAGGCTAGAAACATTAGACTGGCAGTAGAACTATCCACAGAGACCTGGCCGGCCAGAAAAGCATGGCAGGATATACTCAGGGTACTAAATGAGAAAAAATGCAGCCAAGAATACTCTATCCAGCAAGGTTGTCATTCAGAATGGAAGGACAGATAAGGAGCTTCCAGGACAAACAGAAACTAAAAGAATTTGTCATTATGAAACCAGCCCTGAAAGAAGTATTAAAGGGGATCCTGTAAGTGAAGAGAGAGCCCAAAAGTAACATAGACCAGAAAGGAACAGAGACAATATACAGGAACAGTGACTTTACAGGTAATACAATGGCACTAAGTTCATATCTTTAAATATTTACCCTGAATGTAAATGGGCTAAATGCTCCTATCAAAAGTCATTAGATATCAGATTTGATAAAAAAAAAAGACCCATCGATATTCTGTGTATATGAGACTGATTTTAGAACCAAAGACAATTCCAGATTGAAAGTGAGGCAGTGCAGAAACATTTATCATGCTAATGGACATCAAAGAAAGCTGGAGTAGCAATCCTTCTATCAGACAAATTTGATTTCAAACCAAAGACTGTAGCAAGGGATGAAGAGGGACACTGTATCATCCTTAAAGTGTCTGTCTAACAGGAAGATCTAACAATTATAAATATTTTTTCTCCTAACATGGGAAATGTCAATTATATAAACCAGTTAATGACCAACTTAAAGAAACACACTGATAATAATATAACAATAGTAGGGGACTTTAACCGCTCACTCACAGAAATGGGCAGATCATCTAAACAGAAGATCAATAAGGGAACAAGGGCTTTCAATGACATACTGGACCAGATGTACTTCACACATATATATGAGAATTCCATCTTAAAGCAACACAATACACATTCTTCTCAAGGGCATATGGAACTTTCTCCAGAAAAGATCACATTCTGGGTCACAAATCAGGCCCAACCAGCACTGAAGCATTGGGATTATTCCCTGCATTTTTTCAGACCACAGTGTTTTGAACATTGACCTCAGTCACTAGAGGAAATTTGGGAGGAACTCACATACATGGAGATTAAAGAGCAGCCTATGAAAGAATGAATGGGTCAGCCAGGAAATTAGAGAATTATTTAAAAAGTTCATGGAAAAAATGAAAATGAAAACACAACAGTTCAAAACCTTTGAATTGCAGCAAAGGTGGTCCCAAGAAGGATGTACATAGTTATACAAGATAATCACACGGAAGTAGAAAATTCACAAATACACAAGGTATATTTATACCTAATGGATCTGGAGAAAGAACAGCAAATAAAGCCTAAAGGAAGGAGCAGATGAGAAATAATAAAGATTAGACTAGAAGTCAATGAAAGAGAAACTAAAAGAACAGTAGAACAGATCAAGGAAACTAGAAGCTGGCTCTCTGAAGAATTGGGCAGATCAATATACCCCTAGGCAGACTTACCAAAAAGGAAAGAGAAAGGACCCAAATAAATAAAATCATGAACAGAAGAGGAGAGATCATTAACAACACCAAGGAAATACAGTTTTAAGAACATATTATGAGCACATATATGCCACAAATTAGGCAATCTGGAAGAAGTGGATACATTCCTAGAAACATAAACTACTAAAATGGAAAGAGGAAGAAATAGAAAACTTGACTATACCCATAACCAACAAGGAAATTGAAGCAGTAACCAATAATCTCCCAACAAACAAGAGTCCAGGGCCAGATGGCTTCCCACGGGAATTCTACCAAACATTTAAGGAAAAATTACTATGTATTCTTTGAAGCTGTTTCAAAAAATAGATATGGAAGGAATATTTTCAAACTCGTTCTATGAGGCCCGCATTGCCTTGTTCCCAAAATAAGACAAGGAGAATTTCCCACCAACAAGAATTACAGACTAATATCCCTGTTGAATCTGGATGCCAATTTCTCACCAATATACTAGCCATTAGGATGGAACAGTGCATTAAAAGGATTACTCACCATGACCAGGTAGGATTTATTCCTGGCCTGCAAGGGTGGTTCTACATTGGCAAATCAATCAATGTGATATACATAAATAAAAGAAAGGACAAGAACTGTATGATCCTCTCAATTGATGCAGAAAAAGCATTTGACAAAGTATAGCATACTTTCTTGGTTAAAACTCTCTACAGTATAGGGATAGAGAGAACATACCTCAATATCATCAAAGTAATATACAAAAAACCCACCATGAATATCGTTCTCAAAGGGGAAAAACACTGTTTTCTCCCTAAGTTCAGGAAGGTTACAGGGGTGTCAATTCTCAGCACTATTGTTCAAAATAGTAATAGAAGTCCTAGCTTCAGCAATCAGACAACAAAAAGAAACAAAAGTCATTCAAAGTGGCAAAGAAGAGGTTAAATTCTCACTCTACAGGTGACATGATACTTTATGTGGAGAACCCAAAGACTCCATTCCAAAATTGCTAGAACTCATTCAGCAATTCAACAATGTGCCAGGATATACCATCAATGCACAGAAATCAGTTGCATATTTATACAACGAGAACAGGAACAATGAGGAGCAATGAGACAGAAGAAAGGGAAATTAAGGAATTGATCCTATTCACAGTAGTACCGAAAACTGTAAGATACCTAGGAATAAACCCAACCAAAAGGGTAAGGGATCCATACTCTAAAAACTACAGGGCACTTATGAAAGAAACTTGGGAAAAGACACAATGAAATGCAAAAACATTCCACCTTAATGGGTGGAACGAATACATATTCTTAAGAGGTCTATGCCACTCAGAGCAATCTACACATTCAGTGAAGCCCTTGACAAAATACCACTGACATTTTTCACAGAGCTCGAACAAATAATCCTAACATTTGTATAGAACTAGAAAGATCCAGAATAACCAGGGGAATGTTGAAAATGAAAACCAAAGCTTGTGACATCACAATTCTGGACTTCAAGCTCTATTACAAAGATGTAATCAACCAGACAGTTTTTACTGGCACAAAAACAGACATGTAGATCAGTGGAATAGAATAGAGAGCCCCAGAGATGTGGGTGACACCATAGTGTCTCCTGTACCTGTCTGTCCCACTGTGGTAGAAGAGTCTCCACCCATGTCCCCAGGGCTTCAGGAGCTCAGCTGAGCTAGGACATGTTGGCTCTAATACTGTTCAGCTGGGAGAGCACTAGCCCATGACCACACATGGAAATGATGAGATCATGCCCACTGGATGAAAGTCTCCCTGTGTCTTTTTTCTACCCAGTCCCTCTGTCTGTAGATGACACCCAGGCCCAGAGAAGCAGGCAACCTAGTGCTGTCAGCTGTAAATGCTCTCCTGACCCCCCTGTGCAGAGCTGCCTGGAAGGCTGGATGGGGAGGAAGGTCTGGGGATCTCAGATGAGGGGACCTGGGCCAGAAGTGCTCCCTGCTCTGTGCACAGGCCTCCTGGGGCTGGAGGAGAGTGTGACACAGACGGTGAAGGGGTTTCTGTCTCACTTCTCCATCTGCCTGTGTCACTGTGAACATAAGCACTGCTGTAATAGGACTGACAGTAATAGTCAGCCTCGTCCTCCACCTGTGCATTGCTGATGGTGAGGGTGGCCATGTTTCCTGACCTGGAGCCAGAGAATTGCTCTGGGATCCCAGAGGGCTGCTCAATCCCTGCATAAATGACCATCAGAGGGGCTTGCCCTGGCTTCTGCTGGTACCAGTGTGTAGAGCTATATTTCACCTTCTCTCCAGTGCAGGTGATTGTAGCCGTCTGTCCCAGGGCCACTGACACAAAGTGTGCCTGAGTCAGCTCGCTGGAGACCACGGAGCCTGAAAAGACAGAAGAGGAGAAGTTGCAATGAGGTCCAGGGGCTCATTCCATGGTCCCAATACTGAGGCTGTGCTGTGCCTGAGCTCAGGGTTTGGGGCAAGCTCAGCTCAGGTCCTGTGGGGCTGAGAGTGTGGGCTGGACTGGGGAGAGCACCTGTGCAGGGAGTGAGAACGAGGAGTGAAAGAGGGGTCCAGGCCATGGTGGATGTGCCCAGAGCTCTGTCTTCTGAAAACCACAGCTGGGGCAGCCTCACCCTGGCCTCTCTTCTTTCTTTCCAGGCCTTTTGTTCTGTGGTTGTTAGTAATTATGCAAATTTCTTCCTTTCTGGGACTCAAACCACTTGTGAGCTCAGACCAGGTGACTGAGGAGGAAGAAAGGATCCCATAGCTTCCTCCAACAGCTCTCAGGTCAGAAAAATGAGCATTGGTCTCCAAATCTGGTATCATAGTCATATTCCTGTGGTTTGAACACAACCAGTGTCCCTACCCATTCTGCCTGAGGCATGTCTGGGGCTGGCCCAGGGCCTTCCAGAATCCTTCCCATGGGGCTGGCCTCGTCCCTCAGAAATGCAAAGAACACTAGATTCAGGGAAAGGTGGTCCTGTGACCTCATTACCTCCTTCCCTGGTTTCTTGTTCCCTCTGCATCCCCCCAGAGACTCTGTGGTCCCATCCTTGGCATGACAGCAAAATAGGAAACTCTGTCATTTTGAGACTCTTTCATCTTTTTGTAAGTAGGTGCTTACTTGTTAAACAACCACCTACTGTTGGAGACTCATCAGGATTTGTAGTCTATTTACACATGGTGCTGTTGTCTCTATGCAGCCCCCATCCCACAGCAGACCAGCAATTGGTATAATCAACCATTTCATTCCTTTTAATTTTTTCATCAATGTTTCATGAAAACCTGTGCAAAGGGCCCGAGTCCATGAGGAACAACTTCAAGGTTTGTGATCTTGTGAGGATCCACACGATCACATGTTCCCGTATGTTGTGAGTTCGAGGGCCTGAGCCATGGTCCCTGCAGGCATGAGAATCACGTCACTCTGGAGACAGTCTCACAAGGAGGCTGTGGATGCTTCTCCATGGACCGGGGTCCTGAGTGCTCTGCCCCTGAGATGTTCTTGAACAAAGGAGCTGCAGCCCCAGGTCTGAGTTAGGGTGGAGGTGGGGAAGGAGAGGCAGAGTGAGTCATCAGGTGTCTCTGGATGTGCCCATCAGAGGGGAGTCAGTCCCTGGGGACACTGGTGGACAGAGAGGGGACCTGAGTTTCCCAGGTGGGGTGCTCTCTGTGTCAAGACTCCCACCAGTGTCCTTGGTGACACTGTATGTGTTTGACTCTCAGAACATGGTCATTGCAGCCTGAGGGGATAGGATGGATCATCCTGACAGTCTGTGAGGACTGAACCTCAGACAACCTGCTGACCTCCAGGCCTGGTGTCCCTCTGAGGCTCCCTCTGGGCAGCCCCAGCCTCTGTCCTGCTGCTCCTGTTGCAGTTCTGCTGCCCCCTGCTGGTGAAGGAAGACTCAGACCAGGAGCTTCCCTCCTGCTGGTCACCCCAGAGCACCGGTTACCTGAGAAGGGGGTGAACCAGGGTTTTAAGGCTTTCACAGGAAGTTGCCCTACCTGTACCCTGCCCAGCACAGAAGGTCACATACAAGGTGCAGGAGGCGGGGCTGGTGTGATTCCTGTGCTGGTCACAGGGTTGAAATGCTCTGGCTTAGCCTGCAGTCTTGTTTCAGAAATGAGAGAGCAGGGTACAGTGCAAGTGCATTTGAAAAGGGTCATTGTCCAGACAAACGTGTGTGATGACCCACAGGCACCAGGTTCCTGTGTATTTAGGAATCAGGACTAATGCTTCCTGCATCCCTATCCATGTAGCAAGGTCATCAGAACAACAGGTGATACTCCTGGTGCTAAATTCAGTTGAACAGGCAAACCTTTAATTTTATTGCTATTACTGCTGTTTTTACCTCTTTTCCCTTATTCCAGTCTGCATCTCCTGGAATTTGGTGCGGGAGGCTTTGTAAACTAGCCTAGTCTCTGGTGTTGTGAAAATGGGATCCTGCTCATTCATACCTGGACCCAACTGCACATGAAGAAGGTCACAGTGTAGTGGAAAAGCTGAAGACTTTTCCTTGGATTCCCCCATTTTCAGACAGGAGACTCCAACACTGGGGTTAACTCACTGAGACCTACTGAATTGTTCTCATGAAAGAGACTCTTTAATGTTTTTTATCATTTAATACGAAAAAAGTATTTGTTACATGAGTTATGCATCCCCATTTCACAGTAGGTAAGGTGAGGACTAGAGTGGCTAGGTTCCCAGGAAAACAGAAGAAAGTGGGTTGAGTCCAGGAGTGGAGACCAGGTGTGGTGGTCTCCTGGGCTCCTCGGGGCAGAACTTTAGCAGGACCGGAGGGAGGGAGGGTGAGACCAGGCTAGGCAGCAGAGTTTCTGTCCCGAACTCACTGCCACCCCCATCCTGGCTGTTCTCTAAAGGAGTCCCTCAGCATGCACATGCGGAGAGTCTGTGGGTTCGTGTCTGAGGTTAGAGCTGGAGAATCTGTGGAGGGTGGAGGTTGTTTGGCTGTGCAGAGGCCTGGCCTGGTTCCTGCTGGCTCTGCTCTGCATTATTGTTTGATCCTCTCTCTGTGCTCTCCTAGCAGGTGAGGGTGCCAGTGGTGTCCCGGCTATTCTACAAGGGGCCCGTGGTCATCTGAGGTCCACAGTGACTGCAGGTTCAGGGGACTGTGGGGATCATTCTCAGGGGTTACTCCCTTACAGCATCCCCTGGGCTGAATTCAGGGTCAGGGTCATGCTCAGAGTATTGTGGGGGCTGAGCCTGTGGGCAGGCCCAAGGGCAGCACCCAGGCTGAGAATAGTGTGGGGAGCATGAGATGGTCTACACCACGGTGGGGACCCCAGAGTTCTGTCTCCTGAGTCCCAGTTGGACCCTGGCCACCTCAAGCCTCCCTCATGTCCTCACTTGTCCCCTTGAAGATATTCCTTCTCCCACTGCTGGAGAGAATCTCTGTGCTTCTGGGTGAGTTTCATGGATCTGGTTCACGTGGAGTTGTGCTCCCCTTTGGGCTGCAGAGGGAGTTCTTGTCAATGTGTGTTTGAACATCGTTTTAAGCCTGCGGAAGGAAGGGACATGTGGGGGCATTTCTAGTCCTGTTCTCATGAAATGTGTACTCAAATTATTTCTTCCCTTCTATCTGTGTAAAATACATAATAGAAAGTGTTCATCCTAATTATTTTAAGGATTCAACTCATCTTCCCAGATTTTCTCTCTGTTCCCTGTGAATGTTTCATGGCTCACATTGTGGAGCAGAATTGGGTAGGAATTGTCCTCAAATGTTTCTAGATTTCAGTGTCAATTCCCTTCCTGGAAGTTTCCCATCAGCAGCAGCCACTTGGGTGTTACTGTGATATCAATCTGACAATCCCTGTCTTTACTTGTGGTGTTTAGAGCAATCCTGAATGTGATTAGTACTGCCCTTTCAATATAGCATCTTGCCTTTATTTTCTTGTTGTCCCATGTGTTCTTTGTTCTTCTTTTCAAGTATCTTAATTGGATTAATGGAGCATTTGATATGATTCCATTTTATCTACTTCTTCTGCTTACAAGCTATAAGTTCTTTCTGTCTTATGATCAGTGACTTGCAATAGTCCACATTCTGATGATGCTGCCACATTACATGGAATGTAAGCACCTGATAACATCCTTCTGTGTCTCATCTCTCAGCGTATTCACTGTGATTTTCCTACATATTATTCTACCTTTGTCAGAAGTTCCAGCATACATAGTTACTATACTTGTATGGACAGTGACATATCCTTTTTTAAAGTTTTACTGTGTTGTTTGTCATCATACAATATGTCATTAGTTTTTGATGCAACATTCCAAGATTTATTGTTTATGTATAACACCCAGTGCTCCATACAATACGTGCCCTCCTTATTACTCACCACCAGGCTCATGCATACCCCACCCCTCCCCTCCAAAAGCCTCAGTTTGTTTCTCAGCGTCCACAGTCTCTTAAAGTTCATCTCCCCCTCCGATTCCCCCCCTTCACTTTTCCTTTCCTTCTGATATCCTCCATGTTATTCCTTTAGCTCCTCAAGTATGTTAAACCATATGATAATTGACTTTTTCTGCTTGACTTATTTCACTCAGCATAATCTCTTCCAGTCCCATACATGTTGAAACAAAAGTTGGGTATTCATCCTTTCTGATGGCTGAGTAATATTCCATTGTCCATATGGACCACATCTTCTTTATCTACTCATCTGTTGAAGGGCATCTCAGCTCTTTCCACAGTTTGGCGACTGTGGCCATTGCTGCTATGAATATTGGGTACAGATGGCCCTTCTTTTCACTACATCTGTACCTTTGGGGTAAATACCCAGTAGGGCAATTGCAGGGTCATAGGGTAGCTCTATTTTTAATTTCTTAAGGAATCTCCACACTGTTTTCCAAAGTGGCTGCACCAACTTGCATTCCCACCAACCGTGTAAGAGGGTTCCCCTTTCTCCACATCCTCTCTAACACAGGTTGTTTCCTGTATTGCTAATTTTGGCTATTCTAACTGGTGTAAGGTGGTATCTCAATGTGGTTTTAATTTGAATCTCCCTGATGGCTAGTGATGATGAACATTTTTTCATGTGTCTGATAGCCATTTTTATGTCTTCATTGGAGAAGTGTCTGTTTCTGTCTTCTGCCCACTTTTTGATATGATTATCTGTTTTGTGTGTGTTGAGTTTGAGTTCTTTATGGATCCTGGATATCAGCCTTTTTTGTACTGTCATTTGCAAATATCTTCTCCCAACTCCGTGGGTTGCCTCATTGTTTTGTTGACTCTTTCCTTTAGAAAACTCTTTCCTTTAGTTGACATTTCTGATTTTTATATTGATTTTGTAAAAAGATTTTATTTCTTTGCTAGAAATAGAGTGAGAGCGAGAGAGAGGGAACACACAAGCAGGGGGAACAGCAAGCAGAGGGAGAAGCAGGCTCCCTAATGAGCAAGAAGGCTGATGGAGAACTGCATCCCAGGAGCTTGGGATCATGACCTGAGCTGAAGGAAGACACTTAACCAACTGAGCCACCCAGGCATCGCTTACATTGTTTTTGTAGATTCAGATTCTTCCTGGAATCACCTTCCATGCCTGAGGAATGTCCTTTTTTTTTTTTTTTTAAAGATTTTATTTATTTATTTGACAGAGAGAGAGAACACAAGCAGGGGGAGCAGGAGAGGGAGTAGCAGGCTCTCTGCTGAGCATGGTGTCGGACCTGGGGCTTGATTCCAGGACCTTGGGATCATGGCCTTAGCCAAAGTCAGATGCTTAACCAACTGAGCCACCCAGGCACCCTGAGGAATATCCATTTACTGCTTGTATTTTGGGTCAGTTCATGAGCAATTGTGTCAGTTTTTGTGTATTTGTGTATTGTGGACATTTTTTATTTAGATGTCATGTTTGAAGGATATTTTCCCCAAGTGAAGAACTGTTTTTTCCCCTTTTCAATAAAGATGTTAATCCACTGTCTCTCACTGACATTCATGCCAAGCAAAATCCACTGGAATCCATTTCTTCCTTCCTCTGAGTGTACAGAGTCTGTTCCTATGGCTTCTGCTACTTCTTCTTCTTCTTCTTCATCTTCTTCTTCTTCTTTTAAGATTTTATTTATTTATTTATTTATTTATTTATTTATTTATTTATTTATGTGAGAGAGAAGCAAAAGATGGGGAGATGCAGGCTTCCCACTAAGCAGGGAGCCTCACTCAGAGCTCAGTAACAGGACCCTGATCATGAGCTGAGCTGAAGGTAGACGCTTAAGCAACTGAACCACCCAGGGATCTGTGCATTACTTGTTTGTTAACATAAGTTTCTTTCGGTCTCTCTCTGTCTCCTCCTTTGTATCTGTGTGTAACATGAATATACATGTAGGTGTTTATGAGATACATGCCCTATTTGATCCATATTCTTTGGAGAAACCTAAAGAAGGTGCTCTAACAGCTCTTACTCTTTGTGATTCAAATCTTTTGATTTTAATGTCTTATTTTGGTGTGGAAATCCTCACTTCCTAATGTAAACTACCTCCTGGCACAAAGTCATTCTTAGGTAAAATAAGAATGTGATAACATGATTTTCCCTTTCCCATAATTGTTGCTAAAATTGTCATGTAGTTTTGGTTTTTACAACCATTATAAATCAAAATGTATTGCTATTACTTCTGCTTAAATAATTGACTATTTATTACAGACATTAAGTTATACAGTTTTTCTATTTATCCATATAGCTGTGATATCTGATTTTTTAAAATATCTTTTCATAAAGTTACATTTCTCTCTATCATTGTTCCTATGGGGCATCCTTTACTATTACTTGAAGGGAAAGTGTGTGGGTGATCAGTTCTGTGAGGCTTGCAGACTGAAAAGTTTTATTTTGTCTTCATTCTTCAATGACATTTTCACTGGGTAGAGATCAAGGTTTATAGGTTTTCTTCTTTTAGTATTTTTAGTCATTGCTCCTCTGTTTTCTTGCTCGCAACAGGATGCTGGTTCTTTGTACAGAACAACACTCCCCTCTCTGGCTGTGAGAGTGTCTGCATCGCTGGTCTGTAAAAGTTTGATTACCATGTGTGCTATGCTGTCTCTCTTGTTCGCTGAGCTTCTTGAACATATATTGATTTATGTGTCCACCAAATTTTGAACATTTTTGGCTATTATCTCTGGAAATTTTTTTAAAAAATTTAACCACGGGCTCCCCACTTTCTCTCCTGTAGTTACTCCAATCACACACTTTACCCTGCAAGAAGTTATCTTAGGTACAGAGGCTTTACTCTTTTTTTTTCCCCCCAGCTTTTCTCTCTCTGTTTCAGGTTTAATAGTTTTGTGGCCACATATTCAAGCTCACTAATCTTTGCTTTCATATCTTCAAATCTGCTGACAATCTCACCTGTGTATTTCTGGTCATGTAATTTTCATTTTGGGACTTTAAAAAGTTTTGATCTTTAAAAAATAACTCCATTTCTTCTTCTAACCTGTTTAGTCATTCCTTCATCGCAGTCAGGTGAAACGTAGTTTTAGTATCTGTGTGCAATTCCTCTGCCATCCATCCTGCACAGAATGTAAATGGTGGGCTGGGTGGAGTGGGATCTCAGGGGAACTCAGATGTGGGGACCTGGGTCAGAGCAGCACAGTGCTCTGTGCACAGGCCTCCTGGAGTTGGAGGAGAGTGTGACATAGTCGGGAAAGGGGTTTGTGTCTCACTTCCCTGCCTGCCTGTGTCACTGTGAGCATTAACTGTGGTCAAATGACTGATGATAATATTCTGCCTCATCCTCAGCCATGGCCCCGCTGATGGTCAGGGTGGCCATGTTCCTGAGTTGGAGCTGGAGAATCGGTCAAGGATGCCTTAGTTCCAGTTGTTATCACCATAGATAATCTGCAGGGGGTCCTGGACTAGCTTTGCTGGTACTCCTGACCATCTTTCCTTCAATGTTGTTTCACCCACAGGTGATCCTGTCTGTCCCAGAGTCACCAACACTGAGGGGGCTGATTAGCAGGTAAGAGGCCATGGAGCCTGGAAGAGAAAATATGAGAGGTGTGTTGGAATACACAGACCCATTCTTAGGAGATATTCCTAGCTGCCTAGCCTAGACTGAGCTCCAGGGATTCTGTGGGAACACAGGGTGCTGCTTCAGCCCAGTCTCCATCCCAAGGGCCCATCGGCTTGACAGGGGAATGGAATCTGTGATGTAATGGAACTCCCCACCCCTTTTCTCTTGGCAGGGTTAGTCCTGGAGAGCCAGTGATCATAGTCCTTCCAGTATTAGCCCATGAGCCCCTTATGTTGCAGGAAGATCATGAGTATCCTGCCCACCATGGGTAGCCCCCAGCTGAGCTCAGAATCAGGTCCAGCCTTTTCCTAGATCTGTGGGGTCGGAGGTGTGTGAACATGGGTTTAGCATCTCTGCATAGAGACAGGAAGCTGAGGAGACAAGGGTTCAGGCTGTGGTAGAGGTGGCCCAATTCTGCTCTCAGGGTCCAGGTTGGCAGGTTTACCCACACAGGTCACTTTTGTTCATTTGCTGGAAACATCTTCTGGTTATGCAAATCAGCCATGGTTCAGGGGCAGCTGCTGTGGAGCTTTGTGGTTTCAGAGAAGGGCTCAGCACCAAGGGGCACACAGCAGAGGGGAGCAGCATCTGCAGACCCAACCACTGGCCCATGATATTCTCCTTCAACCGTTCATCCCATAACTGGGGATGATATCTCTGCCCCAGACTATGTCCTGCCTTGGTTCCTGGGTAGGTCTGGCCATAGCAGCACTCAGAGGTGAGGTCAGTCTGAATATTATGAACCTGTTCTATGGTGAAATGAGAAGGCAAGGATAGGGGTAGCATCCTAACCCAAGCACAGCTCCTGAGAGGCAGACCCCATTAAAATGTCACCCTTACCAAGGGCATATAGTGTATCCCAGGAGTCCCTGCTGTTCATAAGGTTCTGTCCTTGATGTAAGCCTCCGGGGCACTACAGAGATGCTGTGCCTCAGTGTCCCCAGTGTGCTGACAGGCTCATATAGAATACTTCTGGCAAGAATGCTGGACAGTGTCTGTGTATTGCCATGGGCTGGTGAAATACAGATGTAGTGCCTGTGCCAGAAGAGTAAGAAAATGCAGAAAAGACAAATCTAAGAGACCTGGAGCCAGCGGGATTTGGAAGTCAGTGTGAAGTAAGATTCTCTAGGAAACGGACACCTTTCCTTCAGGTGTTAGGTCCCAATACTAGTCCCTGCATATTAGAACCTCTGATGCCCAGACCCTCCCCTTGTCCAGGTGGCTTTCCCAGGTGACCTCTGCTGCCCCCTGGTGGCTGTTCTACGCTGGCTGCCGGATGTACAAAGATGTCCTCTGTCCAAGTTTGGATTCAGAATCCACTAATCAAGCTGTGATTCCCTGATCCACGAAGTGCTGACCAGAAGGGAGGAAATCCACTCCACTGTGTGGCCTGTGCCACCCATAGACCAGCCACGACAGGCTCAGATGAGTCATGAGAAATCCTATTAGAGACTGAAGAGGCAAGGCCCTCCTGACACATCCCCATAGGTGTCTGTGGGATGGTGGAGGTCATGCAGGTGGTCCCGGGGCTTGGCACTGGAGCACACAGAACTCAGGGGCTGGTTCTCCCTGCTGCAGCTGTATGTGCAGCACCGACAGGGGGCAATGGCGGCTCAATCCCCAAAGAGACAAGATAAAATCCTCTAACAAATGTCTAATCTCACCCACTTTGTCTTGCACATTCCCCTTCAGGTGATGACCTGAAGAAGACACAAAATCTGCTCTCAGGGCTTTCCATCTTGGGGGTGTGGCCCAATAATAG
Source organism: Lontra canadensis (assembly GCF_010015895.1). Taxonomy (NCBI): domain Eukaryota; kingdom Metazoa; phylum Chordata; class Mammalia; order Carnivora; family Mustelidae; genus Lontra; species Lontra canadensis. Next base: position 13,222,280 of record NW_022631051.1, read on the forward strand.
ACGAACTGGTGTGCAGACCCAGGTGGGAGACTAGACTCCTTTCTACATGTACATTGTCACCTACATCTAATTGAAAGTCAGAAGCTTCCTTTTGTCAGATCTCTGGCAGCCAGGCTTGACCACATGGTCCAGTGTGGACCGTGGATGTAAGGTAATGGGTGGATATTCTCACAAAGCTTGCTGTCACGAAGGAAGGAAGTGACGGGATTTAGCAGCACCTTTCCTGAGGAACATGGGGTAGAGCTGGAGCTGAGCAGTCCCTGGGGTGCATCATCAATAAGAGTTGAAGCAAAACCAACATTGTGGGGGTAAGAGGAGGGAATACTAGTGAGACTGTGTTCGCTCATGGAATTGGTGATCCCCCAGAACACAACCAACTACCTCAGACTTCTTCTTGTGAGGAAAGTAAGCTCCACTCTTCACGTTTCTGCTATTCATCAGTGTGTTCTTGCAGTGGACAAGCCTTCCTGGTGGAATGGGGACCAAGGCATCAGTGGTGAGTTTTGTGCTGGAACACATGGATCCAGAGATGAGACAGAACCGAACCGGCAGGCTGCTCCATGATCAGAGGTCAGGGCCCATCCTGAAGAGGGAGTTCAGGAGCTGCTCGAAGGTCAGGAGGAAGAAAGAAGTAGTGAGACGTGAGTGGGAAAAGCCCAGTCAGTGTCATTGGGGACCGTAGTAGAGAATCTGAAGGAAGGTGGGGAACCTAAGGGACCTGGGATTCCAACCCAGTTCAGGGCTCATGTGGACTTTTCTCCTGAGGTGAGCATTCTGGGCTCAGAGGGATGTGTCAGATGTGGTAAGAGGTAATTTCCAGGTAATAAATCAGGTCCTCGAGGAAGCTGCTGGGCACGTAGAGGGGCCTCTAAGAGGAAGCTGCTGAGGTGGGGACAGATTTGACACAAAGTGGGTTCAGACCAGCCCTATTTCACCTTAGGTCACGTGGGGGCTGAGTTCAATCAGGGTGGTAGTTGCTACTCCTCCCTTCCCATCTTATCCAGCTGTAGACACAGGGTGACTGAGGGGCTTCACCTGCCTCTGGTTCAGTCCCCTGTCTTGTCCCATGTGGATGACCTGTCACTGCTTTCCTGAGCAGTAACATGATGGAAGGGGGCTCCTGACAGGAAAAGGAGGGCAGGGACAGGAGTGTAGGTCCCTGTCATCAGAGAGGGAGAGAAAGAGCAGAACCTGGTAGGTACAAGGCAGCAGGAGTCCTCTGCAGCAGGTGAGGAAGGCTGCTCAGACTGGGAAGGGATGTGGGACAACCTCAGCCAGAATGAATCAGGTCCTGAAGGCGACAGCTTATGCTCTCAGTTCTGCCAGCTGCCTGTGGGGGCGCTGCTGCACCTGACCACAGCGACCTCCCTGCTGACCAGGGAGGGAGGTGCCAGGCTATTTATTGTCCTGTTGATGAAGAAGGCTCTGGTGGGAATCTCCAGATTGTAATTCTCTAGAGGGACCTTTTCATGATCCTTTCACCTGAAAAATCCATGGAATGATTGTTTTGGCCATAGAGTTTGCCACCAAAATCCTGTTTCTGATTGATCAGGTCATTAAGTAAAATTTAGATGAAAAATTCTAATTGTACTTTCCATTCTTTTGTGAGGAGAAAATGATTTCACTTCTGTGTCTCCCACTCCCAGAAGCTATCCTCCTAACAGAAGCCAGGGTGGAAATGGTAGAAGCTTCTGCTCCTCCTTCTTAATAAATTTTCTTTTCTTGGACCTCATGCAATTACTCTCAAAATCAATTTCAAAATCACAGGTCAAAGAATCATGGAAAGAAATTGACCTTATAATGAAATATCAAATACTGGAAAAGATCTTTCCCCTCAGAGCTACAGTAAGGCCCTAATGTAGCCGGGGCCACCACACAGTGTCACACGGGGATGGGTGTGAGTCCATGTGGGTCAGAGGTCAGCTAAGGGTCAGATTTGCCTGGCACAGGTGACTTGGGACAGTGGGTGGACAGTGGTGCCAGGAAAAGGTCTCCAGATGGGCCCCATGGTGGTGTCTTCTCTTCTTCCTCAGTTTCTGTAAACCTAAAGAAGGGAAGCGCCTGGAGCAGCAGGGCCTGGTCCCCTCCTCAGTAATCTTTGGGCAGCCCTGTAGGTTGTTGAAAACCTCATCCAGGAAATCAAGGAGTCACAGAGCCGCTGGGACCCATTCAGGCTGGTTGTACCCAAGGAGAAGGGAAATTCCTGCAGGACTGTGCTTTCTGATACAGCTGTCTTCCCTTCAGAGTGACATGTAATTACATCTGGGGCCCACGTGATGTATAATGACAATCCAAATCTGTATTATCTACTCTGAAGCTTGGCAATAGTTCCCATGCAAGAGCTCACCACTCTGCCACTCTTCAGGAGGGTAAACACAGATCTGGGGACAGGGAACCTGCTAGTCTCCCATCCTTCAGGGTCCAGGCCAGGACTAGGAAGCTCATGCTCTTAGGCCTGACCAGCAGCTGCTCAGAGGACAGGTGAGAGTGAGAGCCAGACCATGGCAGGATGGTTTGTGTCCCAGCCCCCATCCTTCTATGTAACCTGAGTCACTGCCAGGCACTTCCAATGGTACGTTAAGTAGCACAGCAATGGTCAGTCCAGTCCTGGCTCTCAGTCCTGGTCATGCTCACGGGGCCATTTACCTATGTTCCATCCTCAGAATCAGCCCCGGATGGTTGTTCATATCTGTATATATACCAACTGGGGGACCAGGCTTGGGTTCTGCTGCTGCCAAGAGGCGTGTTCATGCCTGAGCTCATGGGCCTGATTAGGGCCACTGACATGGAGGGAGTTGGCTGCAGGTCAGGGGAGGCACAGAACCTGAAAGAGAGGAGAGGGAGTGGTGCTGGAGGAAGACAGCTGAGTGTGAAGTGACTGTCACAGCCCTGTTAAGGGAGGGGGTGATGTGGACACAGTGAGTGTGGGTCTTGACCCCATGGACCCTGACTGGGAGGGAGATTGGGGCACTTGTGCCTCCCACTGTGCTTCCCTGTGGGCTTCTCACCTCGGTTACGAGCAGGAGCATAGCAGGGGTGAAACCACTCAGAGAGGGGTCCTCGGAGATGTACCACAGGCTCACTGGGGAGCTGTCCCACCTGCAGATGCCTGGGCCTCACCCAGTCTGGCTGCAGCTGCATCTGCATCTTGGGGAACAACCCCTTCTCCATCCCCCAGGACTGTGTGCTCGCTGTGCTTCACAGTGTGGGGGTCTAGGCGCTGTGGAAAATCTCACTTCTTCTTCTTAACTCCCTAGGTTCTACTCGGCCACTTGGGACATGGGGCTTCACTGACCTGCTCTGGGTAAGGGAGCTTGAATTAAACTACAGACCCTGTATGATCTGAGAAGTTGTTTCAGAATGGACACTTTCACCAGCCTTAGGCAGTGTGTGCTGTGGATGGTGATCCCTGGGGCATACTGGCTGCACGGCTCTGTGAGCAGAGTCGGAGCCTTATTTCTTTCAGCGCCTCCTGGGAGTGAATCAGGAGTCAATGTGAGGGCACTGGCTGGGGTGATTCATGGTGACTGTCACAGGGTGTCCTGGGTGTCTACTGCACAAGTGAGGCAAGGGGCAGTATGTATGCATTCAGGAGATCCCCTAGGAGTCCCTGGTTTATGGTTACAGTCATGAATGTGCCAGAGATCAATTCAGCATGTCTGATAATAGACCAATGTTCCTGAATGAAGGTTTAGTCCTCCCAACTGGCTAGGATGAGGACTAGCTCAGGTATTTTCCTGAAGAAAGGGGATCAAGGGGTGGGTGGTGAAGAAAGTCATTATAGTTGTCCTTCCTCTGAATACAGTGTAGTGGCAGAAATTAGCAAGCAAATAACACGTATTTCTCCTTATGTTGTAGGAATGTGTTTGGATACATAGTAATCATATGTTTATGTTTTCTCCACCTGCCTCATCCCATTACCATCTCACATCAGGTGTATTAATGGTTGGAAACTGTCTATCTCAATGTTAATATGTAGGATATCAAATCATGTGGGTCAAAAATAAATATCCATAGCAGACAAAAGTGTATTTTGTTTCCTCTTATGGGAGAACGAACCTATTTGTGGTTGTCGTGGGATAGTTGCATATCATCAAGTGGTAGAAAGATTACTGATATTCCCTTTATTTGCAGACTGGGTTTGTGTGGATCTAGTGGATTTCATGAGGACAAGGTGAGAATCTGGTGGCTTCTTACGTGTCAGCATTGAGAGACTGGACTACATTTCATGAAATTGTTTTCTGTCCGTATTTCTTGGTAGGGTACATGTAAAAAAGGCTTCTTGGGCAAAATGTGTGTGTGTCGGTGGGTAGAATTGAGAGAGCACTCCATGTGTGTGTCACTCCCCTAGATGAATATCTTCTGGCCAGTCTGGAGGAGGAGGAAACTGTCCCAATGTCACTCATTCACCATCAAGATAGATGTGACTCTCCAACTATCTGTCAGAACTCAGAGCACCTAGTGTGTCTGCGTCTTTTCTCCGTATATAGAAATAGAAGAAAGGATCTCACCTGGTGGAGACTGGACATGCACCTTGTGGATTTTGGGGAGACATCCCAGCTTTGTGGATATATACAGTGGCCCCCTCTGTTCCCCTGAGGACTGTCTCCAGGATGCTGGCTATCTCAGATTGGGTTCTTGGAAGCGGACTCTGAGATAGGGAAGTGCAAGTGTAAAAACCTGGAAGGAGAAGGAAAATCAACCTGGGCAGAAGGATAGCAACCCACAGAGAGTGAGCCATCAGAGGAGCCTCCTTCCTCAGGGAGCTCTCCAGCTGGGACTTTCAGGACATCTGAAACAGAGGCAGAGCCTTGGGCCCTGGGCCTTTGAGATCATTCACCTGAACCTCTCTGAGAAGGGACAGAAACCTGGGGGAGCAGATCTCTGAATCAGCAGCACTTTCTAGTGAGGATCACCCCTGTGAGTGGCCATGGGCTCCAGGAAGCAGTGGGTGCATGTGTGAGCCCAGAAGAGGGGATGTGGGTGACCTCTCAGTGTCTACTGTACCCGTCTGTTCCACTTTAGTAGATGGGGTCCTCCCATGTCCCCAGAGCTTCAGGAACTCAGCTGAGCTGGGACAATTTGAACTGTAATCCTGATCAGTCGGGAGAGCATTAGCCCATGACCACCACATGGAAATGATGAGATCATGACCACTGGCCAAATGTCTCCCCGTGTCTTTTTTCTACCCAGCCCCTGTGTCTGCAGTTGACAGCCAGGCACAGAGAAGTAGATAGCCTAGTGCTTTCAGCTATAAATCCTCTCCTGATCTCCCTGTGCAGAGCTGCCTGGAGGGCTGGATGGGGAGGAAGGTCTGGGGATCTCAGATGAGGGGACCTGGGCCAGAAGTGCTCCCTGCTCTGTGCACAGGCCTCCTGGGGCTGGAGGAGAGTGTGACACAGACGGGAAGGGTTTTTGTATCACTTCTCCATCTGTCTGTGTCACTGTGAACATCAGCACTGCTGTCCCACACCTGACAGTAATAGTCAGCCTCGTCCTCAGCACGGGTCCCGCTGATGGTCAGGGTGGCTGTGTTCCCCGAGTTGGTGCCTGAGAACCGGTCAGGGATCCCTGAGGGCCTTTTGCTATCCTCATAGATAATCAGCACAGGGGCCTGGCCTGGCTTCTGCTGGTACCAATAAGCATATTTATCCCCAATGTTGTTTCCCCCACACGTGATCTTGGCCGTCTGTCCCAGGTTCACCGATATTGAGGGTGGTTGAGTCAGCACGTATGAGGCCACGGAGCCTGCAAGAGAGAAGATGAGAGGTAGGTTCCAGCCAGAGTATCATCCCCTGGACACTACCACCCCTGGTTTAAATCCCAGTGATTCTCTAGATACTTCCCACCCTGATGTCCTCTTTGTTCTGGGGCCCATGTGCCGGCCTTGTGGGTAGAACCTTTAAACAAATGAGAACCATTCCTCCCTTTTCCCTGGGCAGGTGCAGCCCTTTTGGGGTCAGACAGAGCCAATGACAACATAAGAGATTACACCCCACTAGCCCCTCATCCCAAAGGATGGTCTTGAGATCTTGTCCCCCAGTGGCAGTCCACACTGCTGAGCTCAGAGTCAGGGCCAGGAGTGTCCCAGAACCTAGGGATAAGGGGGTGTGAGCCTGGCCTCAGCACCTGTGCAGTGAGCCAGGAATCCAAGGAGGAGAGGGGTCCAGGCCATGGCGCAGGTCCCTTGATTTTGCTCCCTGAAACTCATGGCTGGGCAGGGTTCCTCCCAGTCCCTTCTTATCCTCTTGCTGGAGACACCTACTGGTTATGCAAATGAGCCAGAGCTCAGTGACTGCTGCTGAGGAGACTTGTGGTTTTATAAATGAGCTCAGTTACTAAGAAAACACGCAACACACACACACACACACACACACACACACACACACACACACAAATGGGCTCAGCTCCAAGGGACGCAGAGATGGGAGGGCAGTTCCTGCAAACCCATCCTCAGCCCTGGTGATTCTCTTTCCCCCTGTGTTCCTGTAGTCTGGTGTCCAAACTCTATCCCTCTCCATGTCCTGACCTGGCTTTGGGGAGGCATGGTCCCAATTGAGCTGTGAGGGGGAGTCTGTCTGCATTTTCTGAACCCATCATAGAATGTTTCCTCTGTAGGTACTAGAGGATCATAGGTCAGTGTGTGTCCTACTTCTGGTTTATATTGTGAACATCAGAACAGGAAAAAATTCCTCCCTTGCCAGGTGCACATGGAGTTTTAGGGAGCCATTGATGTGCTATAGGAGTCTGTGCTTAGGGAGAGCTCCTGGGGCAGGTCATAGATGCTGTTCCTCAGTATCCCCAAGGTGCCCTCCCTGAAAGGGACAGACCTAGTGCTTGAGCAAGGATTCACAGTGACTGAGTGTAGCAGGAATAGGGGTGGGTTGGAGCGTCATGAAGTCCTGGACATGTGCTAGAGCCCAAGACAAATTCCACAGGATAGAGATGAAAGACTCCGAGTCAGAATTTTACATCTGTCAAAGGTGATAGTGTAGTAAACCTGTATCTTTACCTTCTGGTCTCAGGTCCTGGTAATCAATCCTCCCATTCAGAATCCCTGAGGCTTTGCCAGGTGATCTCTGCTTCCCCCTAGTGGCCGCTCCACACTGGCAGCTGGAAGTGCAGGGAAATCTTTTGTCCAGGTGGAGATTCTTGACCCAGTGCTCACTGGCATGCATCCTCCAGGGGAGGATTTGCTGGTGTCTGTGGGGCTCCTGCCAGCCACAAGACCAGGTACGAGGAGTCAGATTACCCATGACAATAGGAAGAGGCTCATGTGAAGAGAAGGCAGCACCCATCTGAGGTATCAGGCCTCATGTCTCTGGGGTGGTGGTGGTGATGGTGTGGTTTTGGGCCTGAACACCAGGAGACACAGGACTCAGGGACTGTCTCACTTGATCTAGCTGCTGGACCACCACATAGTCTGATTATAGCTCCTGCTGCTCCAAGGACAGAGACAGTAGGACACTCAACCAACAAAATCTTATTCAGATCCAGCTTGGTCTTCCATAGGTTTCATCCTGGGATATCAGTGCAAATAAGACACAAGTCTTTCTTGGGTTCCTGCCTTGGGCAGAGCAGCACTGGGGACACAGTTGCTTTGGTGAGACAGCACACCTTCACCAACCCCATCTACCTGCATCTTGTCTTCTATAATCATTGAGAAGCCCCACTATTTCTCAATTCTGTCTAGGTCAACATTGACCTTGTGGCCCAGAGCTAGCCCACAGATGTGTCATTCTTCTGGGGATCTTTCTGGGAAGTTTTGTCTGTGAATGAAAGAAACTGACTAGATTTATGAATGTTCTTTCTCTTGTCCCCATGAGTGATAGCTGGAGCTGCAGCAGCCATCCTGAGGTCTGTTGTCAACAACAAGACAAAGCAAAGTCTCCATAGTCACAATGGTGGGAGACACAGTGAGAGGATTTGGGACCTCAGGGAATTGGTTGTACCTGAAGAACCACCATCTGACTTCAGACTTACTTCTGTCTGCCGGAAAATAGCTGCTTGAATGTTCATGCTTCCGACTCTTATGGGCATTCATTGCATTAAAAACTTCCAGTCCAGTGGGGGATAATAACTAATACAAATCAATCAGTTATTTAAATGATAGGAGAACCTGGACAGTGTTGGGATTGTGCAGAGAATGAAATGACATCAGACAAAATGACCCGCCTGTTGTGTGTGGGGAGAGGCTGGAGGAAGCTCCTCTGCAGAGGGGACTGTGTGGCTGCTGTCAGGATGGGAAAAAGGGACAAGAACTGAAGTGTGCTTGGAGTCTGGAGTCCCTGTGGGGAAGAGTCTGTTTTGTGAGAGGATGTGGGGACATTGATGACCTTAGGTGTCTGCGATTCTATGCTAGTTGAGTTCCAAGGTGCTATTTTCCCATAGGTTATAAAATCGGGGGCAGGTGTGGGTGATGTGTTAGAATTCTCATGTTATATGTTTCCAGGGAAGGTGAGTCACAAGAGGAGCCCTGCGTGAGCCTCCCTGCAAACTGCGTGGGAAGCAGGAGCCCGTTTGTAGCTGACAGTGACCGTGGCTTCTCCGTGCCTCACTTGTGTGTTTGTGACACATGACATCAAATTCTTGTCACACACTCCTTTCTATCATATACTGATACACACACATATATATGAATATACTTGTGAGTGCTTGTGCACTTATATACTAATTGTGCCTGCTGTGTATATGTTGAAGATGTATTTGTATACATATATGCCCATGTATATGATATATACACATGTGTTTTCTAGTGATTTTGAACTCTGGATTGGGTGCCAAAGTTGGGAATCTTTGCATTTTCAGGAGACGGCAGTTCCATTTTATCACCAATGGTAAGGTGTGTGTTGTTACCATGATGAATGGCAGGACCAAGTAGTAATCAGACTCATTTGACAGAACACACTGGTTTCAATCAAAGACTTTGTTGCTAGAACTGAAATAGATGGGCACCTTACCATTTATTTTCGCACGTGTATTAGTAGAAAGCTCCAGTTGGCACACACTTTGGCTTGCTATTGAAACTTAACAGAGACTGTAGGTTCCTAATCCGCCACTAAGTAACTATGTGACTGAGCTGCCTTCACAAACTGTGTTATCAGATCAACCATGCCATGGAATTGGGCATTCACAGCAGCTCTCCATCATCAAAAAGAAGAGGCATATTTGAGATCAGGCTTCCTCAGGTCCTGAAGGCACAGGTGAGATGCATGAGGAAAAGGCCTGATGGCCATGACACCAGCCCATACTGCATTGTCTTTTCTGTGTCTGGCACAATTATGACCCAGTGGGGACAATCCTATGAACAGCTGATCCAGAGGAAAAACCGTGGTTGGTTTAAGAGGTTCCTGTGTGATGTGCAGCCAACTGTGCTAGTTAACAATAGTAGTCCTGCAGCCGTCATCTGGGACAACCCTGCACAATATGGACAATTTTTCAATGAGGCAACATTTGAGCAGAGTAGTTTGTTTATTTCACCTGGGCTGAGAGAAGGACAGAAGTGGCTTAATTCTAACCTATGTTCTCTGACTCAGTTTGGCTGGATGGTTAGAGCCTTGGGAGGAATAAAGGAAAGTGGTAAAAGATGTTTGAGGAAGAGATATGTGAGGAGACCCCACCCCCAATTGAACACAGAGCTATTTGTGTTCATGAGAATGCCCAGAAGTGTGAGTCCTCAAAGGGAAATGGTGTTCATAATCAGATGGATAATGTGACACGTCTGGGGACAGTGATTAGCTTTCTTGTGCATCCACTCTTGAACTTGTCAGTGGGCCTATAGCAAAGTGGCCATGTTGGAAGTTTTTAGATTATTCATGGGATAATCCCTAGGTTTGTCCCCTCATAAAGCTGACATGACTGTGGCTACTTCTGAGGGACCAATCTTCCAAGAGCAGAGACCAACTCAGAGTTCCCAGATGAGACCATTCCCTTAGGAATAAGCCAGGAGCCTGGTGGCAGGTGAATGACATTAGATTTCTCCCATCATGGAAACGATCACACTGTTCTTGGTGGAAGAGACCTTTACTCTGGATGGGAACTTGCTTTCTTTGACTGCAGTGCTTCTTCCCAAACTCTGACCCCTGCACTTACTGAATGCCTCACCCACTGTTCCAGTATTCAGTGTGGTTCTGTCCAAAGCTCACATTTCACCTCAGAAAAGGACTGTAGTGTGCTGATGCACACTACGGAATGTGTGGTTCTACACATTCCACAGTGTGGAATTCACTGGTTCTACCATGCTCTGCAGCATTCGAAACAGCTGGCTGGAATGATGGACTACTGGCCTCTTACAGACTTTTTTACTGTCCATTCACATGCAACACCTTGTGGGACTGTGGCAAGATTTGGCAGGAGGTGATATTTACACTAAATATGTGTCCTATACACGATGCTGTTTCTCCCATAGCCAGCATTGATGGGTCCAGGAATGAAGAGGTAGAATTGGGAATGTCCATACTCACTGACATTCTGGGTGACCCACTGCAGAATTTTCACTCCTTGTACCATTAACATACACTTTGCTGCCCTAGAGGTTTTAGCTCTAAAGGAGAATTGCTTCCATACCTAAACACCACAATGATTCTGTTCAGTGGAAAGTTGAGACTTTGCCTTGTCACTTTGACCTTGTCTTGTCTGCATGGATGTCTCTCTGTCCTTCCAGTCTGATCTCTCATCCCCAGCAAGTACCCTAGGCCAGAAAACATGACAGCCTCATCCTACGTCCTGCACAAGCACCCCTGATCCACATGGCACAGAGGCTGTCTGGAGGGCTGTGGTGGGAGAGAGGTCTGGGAATCTCAGACCTGGAGTCCTGGACCAGACCTCTGTTATTTGTCTACAGTCCTCCAGGGACTGAAGGAGAGTGTGACACAAGAAAGGAAGGGGGATTGTGTCTCACAACCCTGTCTGGCTCTGTCACTGTGAGCATTGCTGTTGTACCACACTTGACAGTAATAATCAGCCTTGTCCTTGGCCATGGTCCTGCTGGGGTTTAGGGTGGTTGTGTCTTCCAAGTTGAAGTCTTAGCATCAGAGAATCCCTGTGGAGCGCTTGTTATTGTCATATATGACCAGACAGGGTCCTGTCCTGGCTTCTGCTGGTACCACTGTACACTGAAGATTTCTATACCATCTCCCTGACAGGTGATCATGGATATCTGGACCAGGGTCACTGAGCGCAGGGTACCTGAGTCAGCACCTGGATGGCCTTTTCAGAGCTTGGCCATGGGGCTGATTTTGGCCATTGCAGAGCTACAGACAGCACCTGATTCAGGGAAAGGTAGTCATGTGGCCTCAGCGTCTACCCCTCCTTTTTCATATCTTCTCTGCTTCCCCTAGCTGCATTCTTGTCCCATTCTCAGCATGTCCTCAGAATGGAAAACTCTTGCATCCTGACATTTTTTCATCACGGTGCATATGGGAATTTACTTATTATACATTCACAGGCTGTTGGAGTTTCATCACAACTTCTAGTCTATTTCCACGTGGTGCTTCTATCTCTGTGACACCACCCACCCCACAGCAGACCAGCATCTGGCATCATCAGTGCTTTGATTCCTTTCATTTTTTTCATCCCTGTCTCATGTAAACTTGTTAAAAATGCCAGAAACCATCCCTGACTGAGGGGCTCGCTTCAGGTTCTGTGTCGCTGTGGGAATCCCCAGGGTCACATCTGTGCACAGGGTTTGAGCTCTGGAGACTGGGTAGTTAGTGGTCCTTCTTGGGAAATGAGTTCTGTCACTGAAGCAAGGACAGCTCAGGGACGAGAGATGTGGTCTGAGGCTGTGGGAATCACATCACTCTGGAGACAGTCTCACAAGGAGGCTGCAGACCTTCCTTTCAGGGACCTGTGGTTCTGAGTGCCCTACCTCCTGTCCCCCCGAAACACTCATGAACAAGGGAGTTGCAGCCCCAGATCTGAGTCTGACTGGTGTGGGGCAGGAAATGCAGGGGGTGAGGGGTCACGGTGTCTTGCCCTGGGATCTCAGGTGGAGAATGAAGGGAGGTAGTCCGTGTGTGTGAGGTAACAATGTGTATCTGACCCTCAGAATACGGTCCCTGCAGTCTGAGGAGACAGGTTGGAATATCCTGAAAGCCTCTGAGTCCTGAACCCTGGACCCCTGTTGACCACCAGGCCCGGTGTCCTCTTGAGGCTCCCCATGGGCAGCCCCAGCCTCTGTCCTGCTTCTCCTGATGCAGTTCTGCTGCCCCCTGCTGGTGGTGGAGGACTCAGCCCAGGGCCTTCCCTCCTGCAGGTCACCCCAGAGCACCTGTCACCTGAGAAGGGGTGCGGACCAGAGTTTCCAGGCTCCCACAGGCAGCTGTCCCCACTGCCCTGCCCAGAACAGCACAGAAGGTCAGAAACATGGTGCAACAGGTAGGACAAGTGCGATTCCTGTACTTGTCCCAGGGTTGTAATGCGCTGGATAGCCTGCTGTCTTCTTTCAGAAAGGAGAGTGCAGGATGCAGTGTAGTGCATTTGGAAAGGGTCAGTGTCCAGACAATCCTGTGTGATGTCCCACGACCACCAGTTTCCTGGGTATGTAGGAATCAGGACCGATGCTTCCTGCATCTCTATCTGTGTAGTTGGGTTTTCCATCCCCGGGTGATGCCTCTGGTGCTAAATTCAGTTGAGCAGGCAGATCTTTATCTTACTCTTTAGTAATCCTGTATTTACTGCTATTATTGTCATTCCAGGCCTCATCTTCTGGAGCTTGGTGTGGGAGGACCTGTAAAGTAGCCTAATCTGTGGTTTTGTGGAACTGGAAGTCTGCTAATTCTGACTTGGATCCATTTGCTGATGATGCAGCTCACAGGGCAGAGAAAACTTTTCCTTGGATCCCACAGAGGAAGACAGGAGACTCCAATTCCAAGGTGTGCTGGCTGAGATCACATGGAGTCTCTAATTAGTAAGACTCTTACAATGTTATGTATCATCGGATGTGAAAAAAAAAAAAAAGAACAGTGTTTCTTACTTGAGTGTATGCTTCTGCATTCACAGCCGCTGAAGCTAATGCCTAGAGAGGCTAGCTTCCCAGGATAAGAGAAGTGGGAGTGAGTCCAGGAGTGGAGTCCAGGGTAAGACCCTGGGCTCTGTGGGGCAGAGCTTGACCAGTGTAGGCAGGAGCCTGAGTCCAGGCCTGGCTGCAGGGCTTGCATCCCAGGACTCACTGCCATCCCCAAACTGGCTGGTCTCTAAAGGAGCCCCCTCAACCTGTGCATGGGGAGAGTCAGTGGGATCCTGTCCCAAGTTAGGGCTGAAGAATCTGTGGGGATGGTGGAGGCCATTTGGCTGTGCTGCGGCCTGGTCTGGGGCCTGTTGGCTCTGCTCTGTATTATTGCTTTCTCTTCTCTCTGTGAGTAGTTGGGAATGATGGGGTCTCATGGCCACACTACTGGGGACAGCTGATTAGTATTTCTGCAGCTTCAGGAGCCTGTGGGACTCATTCTCAAGGGCCCCACCCCTGCAAGAACCCCTGGGCTGAGCTCAAGGCCAGGGTCATGGGCAGAGTCTTGTGGGGGCTGAGCTTGTGTCAGTGCTTGGGGGCAGGACCTGGGTGTGTGAGGAGGGGGAAAGAGTGAGGAGGGGGCATCTTGTAAAGGTCCAGGCCATAGTCGGGACCTCAGATTTCTGCCTAGTTGGTCTGCTACTTAGCCTGGCTGCCCCAAACCTCTCTCATGCCCTCCCTGGTTCCCATGAGAATGCTCCTTTTCAGGCTGCTGGAGAGAATCTCTGCTTCTGTGTGGGCTTCACGGATCTGTTCATGTGGAGAGGTGGTCACCTCTGGGCTCCATAGGGGAACTCTTGCCACTGTGTGTTTGAAAATCTTAAAGGCTCGAGTGAGAAGGGACATGTGAGGATATTTCTGTTAGTTATCCTCATGCAATATGCTCTGTGAATATTTCTTTTTTTCTTTTATGTCTAAAATACAGTCCAGAAAATGTTCCATCCTCATTATTTTTCCAGCTTGATTCATTTTCCTAGAGTTTGTATCTGCTCCCTGAGAAAGTTTCATGTCCCACATTGTAGAGCAGAATTGGTGGGAATGTTCCTTAAAGTTTGCTTATCTTTTAGTGTCATTTCATATACTTGGGGTTCTTTTTTTTTAATAAAAGATTCTATTTATTGATTTATTTGTCAGAGAGAGAGAGCGAGCACAAGACCACATGAAATTCCCTGTGCGCACCCTGCTGGCCACCTGTCCTTGGCTTCCTCTGTAGTGTTTCAGGAGCCTGGCTGTGTGTCTGGGCAGGGCCCTCTGAGTGTTACAGGTAATAGTTGATACAGGGAGGGTGGTCCTGTGGCCTCATTACCTTTCTCGTCTTCTTGTACAGTGTCCCCTCTGCATCCCCCAGAGGCACTGAAATCCCATGCTTCCCATGTCATTAGACTGTGGAACTTTTATCATTAGAACATGTGTTCATCACTGTCATCGAGGTGATGGAGGATTATATCCCAAGGGAGAGTTCCCCCACTGTGCAGGACAGACATAATTGAGGAAGGTTGGCAGTGACTGAATTTAGTGCAGTTGGGGTGGGATGGGGAGGCATGAAGAGGACCTGTGCTAGAGACAGAGGCAAAATCTACAGGAGATAGATGATAGACAATGAGACAGAATTTTACATCAGTGTCTTCCTAAGGTGTCCTCAAAAGGAAATGGTAGTAATAATCAGGTGGATAATGTGACATGTCTGGGGACAATAGTCAGCTTTCTTGTCCATCCAATCTTGATCTTATTCAGTGGGCTCCATAGCAAAGGACCATGTTGTAAGGTGGGTGTTTATTTATTAGACGGTTGTTTACTCATGGGCTAATAACTTTGGATTTAATTTTTATTACAACTCACACATCTCCTAGAGTTTGGCGTGGGAGGATTTTGAACTCTCCTGCCTGTGGTTTGGTGAATTGGGAATCAGCTAATTCAGACTTGGATATAATTGCACATGATGCAGGTCACAGAGTAGCTGAAAACTTTTCCTTGTGTACCCACAGAGACAGACAGGAAGCTCAACACCAAGATTAACTCACTGAGACCCCACTGCATTTGCCTAAATAATTAAACTCATCAATATTATGTATCATTTAATTTGAAAACAAGTGTTTCTCACACCAGTATAAGCTTCCCTAATTCACAGCAGTTAAAGTGATTGCCCAGAGAGGCTAGTTTCCCAGGAAAACAGGCAAATGAGATGAGTCCAGGAATGGATCTCAGGTGTGCTGGATTCAGACCCTGGGGTCTTTGGGGCAGATCTTGACCAGGGTGGGAGGAAGGGAGTATGACTACCCTGCTCTTGTTGTGTAGAGTGTGTCCTAGGTCCCTCTGACTCCTTCTGTCAGGGACTCAAAGTAGGTGGCACTGTCTGGGGTGTTTCATAATGGCTGTCATAGTGCAGTTGTGTGTCTACAACACAACTGGGTAAACAGGACTATATGGACTCAGGAGATCCTCCAGGATACCTGGGACTGTGACGACAGTCATCATTCAGCACAGTCCAATTCAGCAGGTCTAATAATGGACCCATGTTCCAGAGTGAAGGTTTGGTCATGGGGGGGGCATCACGAGTAGACCAGGTATTTTCTGAGAGAAGGGGAATATGGAGTGAACAATGAAGAAGGTAATTCTAGACACCACAGTGACCACAGGGTAGTGGTAGAAATGAATAGGATAAAAGTAATAAAGGTTTCTTCCTTATGTTGACATGAATAGGTTTGGTTATATTTTAATATATGTTTCTGTTCTACTCCCCTGTTTCATCCCTTTATCATCTAACATCATAGATGCTAACAATAGTTAGCTTTACATCTCATTATTGAAATTATAGATTATCAAATCAGCTGGGACAAACATAAAGATCACTAGTGGACAATGATATACTTTTATCTTGTGGGAAAAGGGTGAGCATTTTTGTAACTGTTCATGGGATATTCTATCATGTTAGGTGGAGATATGGTTGCCAACATTCTCTTAATTGGAGACGATGGGGTGTGGGGTTGTGGGAGGATTTTATGTAGATGAGGAATCATCTGTGGTGTCTTAAGTGTCACTGTTGACAGGCTGAGCTGTATTTCACAGAATTGTTATCTCTCCATGTATCTGGATGGGTGTAAACAGAGATTCCTTTTTTTAAATTTTTAATTTTTTAATTACTTTTCAGTGTATTAGAATTCATTGTTTATGCACCACACCCAGTGGTTCATGCAATACATGCCCTCCACAATACCCACCACCAGGCTGGCCCAACTTCCCACCCTCCCACCCCTTAACAACCCTCAGATTGTATTTCAGAGTCCATAGTCTCTCGTGGTTCATCTTTCCCTCCAATTTCCCTCAACTCCCTTTTCCTCTCCATCTCCCAATGTCCTCCGTGTTATTTCTTATGCTCCACAAATAAGTGAAACCTTATGATAATTGACTCTCTCTGCTTGACTTATTTCACTCAGCATAATCTCTTCCAGTCCCGTCCATGTTGCTACAAAAGTTGGGTATTCATCCTTTCTGATGGAGGCATAATACTCCATAGTCTATATGGACCACATCTTCCTTATCCATTTGTCCGTTGAAGGGCATCTTGGTTCTTTCCACAGTTTGGCGACCATGGCCATTGCTGCTATAAACATTGGGGTACAGATGGCCCTTCTTTTCACTACATCTGTACCTTTGGGGTAAATACCCAGTAGTGCATTTGCAGGGTCATAGGGAAGCTCTATTTTTAATTTCTTGAGGAATATCCACACTGTTCTCCAAAGTGGCTGCACAAACTTACATTCCCACCAACAGTGTAAGAGGGTTGCCCTTTCTCCAGATCCTCTCCACACATGTTGTTTCCTGTCTTGCTAATTTTGGCCATTCTAACTGGTGTCAGGTGGTATCTCAATGGGGTTTTAATTTGAATCTCCCTGATGGCTAGTGATGATGAGCATTTTTTCATGGGTCTGATAGCCATTTGTATGTCTTCATTGGAGAAGTGTCTGTTCATGTATTCTGCCCATTTTTTGACATGATTATCTGTTTTGTGTGTGTTGTTCTTGAGAAGTTCTTTATGGAACCTGCATATCAGCCTTTGCCTGTACTGTCATTTGTGAATATCTTCTCCCATTCCATGGGTTGCCTCTTTGTTTCTTGACTGTCTCCTTTGCTCTGCAGAAGCTTTTGATCTTGATGAAGTCCCAAAGTTCATTTTCGCTTTTGTTTCCTTTGCCTTTGGAGACATATCTTGAAAAAAGTTGCTGTGGCTGATATCAAAGAGGTTCCTGCCTATGTTCTCCTCTAGGATTCTGATGGATTCCTCTCTCACGTTGAGGTCTTTTATCCATTTCGAGTTTATCTTTGTGTACGGTGTAAGAGGATGGTCGAGTTTCATTCTTCTACATATAGCTGTCCAGTTTTTTCCAGCACCATTTATTGAAGAGACTGTCTTTTTTCCACTGTATATTTTTTCCTGTTTTGTCGAAGATTATTTGACCATAGATTTGAGGGTCCATATCTGGGCTCTCTACTCTGTTCCACTGGTCCATGTGTCTGTTTTTATGTCACTATCATGCTGTCTTGGTGATCACAGCTTTGTAGTAAACTTGAAATCAGGTAACATGATGCCCCCAGTTTTATTTTTGTTTTTCAACATTTCCTTAATGATTCGGGTTCTCTTCTGATTCCATACAAATTTTAGGATTATTTGCTCCAGCTCTTTGAAAAACACTGGTGGTATTTTGATCGGAATGGCATTAAAAGTATAGATTGCTCTAGGCAGTATAGACATTTTCACAATGTTTATTCTTCCAATCAAAGAGCATGGAATGGTCTTCCATCTTTTTGTGTCTTCTTCAATTTCTTTCATGAGTGTTCTGTAGTTCCTTGAGTAAAGATCCTTTACCTCTTTGGTTAGGTTTATTCCCAGGTATCTTATGCTTCTTGGTGCTATAGTAAATGGAATCGATTCTCTAATTTCCCTTTCTGTATTTTCATTGTTAGTGTATAAGAAAGCCACTGATTTCTGTACATTGAATTTCTATCCTGCCACATTACTGAATTGCT
Source organism: Lontra canadensis (assembly GCF_010015895.1). Classification (NCBI taxonomy): domain Eukaryota; kingdom Metazoa; phylum Chordata; class Mammalia; order Carnivora; family Mustelidae; genus Lontra; species Lontra canadensis. The sequence goes on from NW_022631051.1 coordinate 13,240,314, forward strand.
ATATGAGTTCTAGTAGTTTGGGGGTGGAGTCTTTTGGGTTTTCCATATAAAGAATCATGTCATCTGCGAAGAGAGAGAGTTTGACTTCTTCATTGCCAATTTGTTTACCTTTTATTTCTCTTTGTTGTCTGATTGCTGTTGCTAGGACTTCTAATACTATGTTGAACAAGAGTGGTGAGAGTGGGCGTCCTTGTCATGTTCCTGATCTCAACAGGAAGCCTGCAAGCTTTTTCCCATATAGGATGATATTTGCTGTGGGTCTTTCATAGATAGATTTTATGAAGTTCAGGAATGTTCCCTCTATCCCTATACTTTGAAGCGTTTTAATCAGGAAAAGATGCTGGATATTGTCAAATGCTTTTTCTGCATCATTTTAGAGGACCATGTGTTTCTTCTCTCTTCTCTTATTAATTTGTTCTATCACATTGATTGATTTGTGAATGTTGAACCATCCTTGTAACTCAGGGATGAATCCCATTTGGTCATGGTGGATAATCTTTTTAATGTGGTATTGGATCCTGTTTGCTAGGATCTTGTTAAGAATCTTAGCATCCATATTCATCAGGGATATTGGTCTGAAATTCTCCTTTTTGGTAGGGTCTTTACCTGGTTTGGGTATCAGGGTAATGCTGGCTTCATAGAAAGAGTCTGGAAGTTTTCCTTCTGCTTCAATTTTTTGAAACAGCTTCAGGAGAATAGGTGTTATTTCTTCTTTGAAAGTTTGGTAGAATTCCCCAGGGAATGCGTCAGGTCCTGGGCTCTTGTTTTTTGGGAGGTTTGTGATCACTGCTTCAATCTCATTACTAGATATCGGTCTATTCAGGTTGTCAATTTCTTCCTGGTTCAATTTTGGGAGTTTATAGTTTTCCAGGAATGCATCCATTTCATCTAGGTTGCTTAGCTTATTGGCATATAACTGTTGATAATAACTTCTGATGATTGTTAGTGTTAGTTGTGTTAGGTGTTAGTTGTGATTTCTCCCTTTTCATTCATAATTTTATGAATTTGGGCTTTTTCTCTTTTCTTTTGGACTAGTGTGGCCAAAGGTTTATCGATCTTATTGATTCTTTCAAAAAACCAGCTTCTAGTTTCATTGATACGTTCTACTGTATCTCTGATTTCTACCTCATTGATCTCTGCTCTATTCTAGATTATTTCCCTTCTTATGTGTGGAGTTGGTTTGATTTGTTGTTGATTCTCCAGTTCTTTAAGATGTAGAGACAGAGGCGCCTGGGTGGCTCAGTGGGTTAAAGCCTCTGCCTTCGGCTCAGGTCATGATTCCAGGGTACTGGGATCGAGCCCCACATCAGGCTCTCTGCTTGGCAGGGAGCCTGATTCCTCCTCTCTCTCTCTGCCTGACTGTGCCTACTTGTAACCTCTTTCTGTCAAATAAATAAATAAATAAATCTTAAGAAAAAACAAAGATGTAGAGACAGCTGGTGTATTCTGGATTTTTCAATTTTTTTGAGGGATGCTTGGATGGCTATGTATTTCCCCCTTAGGACCGCCTTTGCTGTATCCCATAGGTTTTGGACTGAAGTGTCTTCATTCTCATTGGTTTCCATCAATTGTTTACATTCTTTTTTGTTCTCCTGGTTGATCCTAGCACTCTTAAACAAGGTGGTCTTTAGGTTCCAGGTGTTTGAGTTCCTTCTGAACTTTTCCTTGTGATTGAGCTCCAGTTTCAAAGCATTGTGATCTGAGAATATGCAGGGAATAATCTCAGTCTTTTGGTATCGGTTGAGTCCTGATTTGTGACCCAGTATGTAATCTATTCTTGAGAAGGTTCCATATGCACCTGAGAAGAATGCGTACTCTGTTGTTTTAGGGTGGAATGTTTTGTATGTATCTATGAGGTCCATCTGGTCCAATGTGTCATTCAATGCTCTTGTTTCTTTATTGATTTTCTGCTTCGATGATCTCTTTCTGAGAGAGGCGTGTTAAGATCTCCTACTATTAATGTATTCATATCAATATGACTCTTTATCTTGATTAACAGTTTTCTTATGTAATTGGCTGCTCCTATATTGGGGGCATAGATATTTACAATTGTTAGATCATCTTGGTGGATAGTCCCTTTAAGAATGATGTAGTGTCCTTCTGTATCTCTGACTACAGTCTTTAGTTTAAAATCTAATTTGTCTGATATGAGAATCACTACCCCGTCCTTCTTTTGAGGCCAAATGGCATGAACAATTCTTCTCTATCCCTTCACTTTCAGTCTGGATGTATGCTTAGGTTCGAAATGGGTCTCTTGTAGACAACATATGGATGGGTCCTGTCATTTTATGCAATCTGCAACCCTGTGCTGTTTTATGGGCGCATTTAGGCCATTCACGTTGAGCGTGATTATTGAGAGACATGTTTTTATTGACATATTACCTGTGAATTCTTTGTTTCTGTAGATTGTCTCCATATATTTCTGTTCAATGATATTCTTAGGATTATTCCTCTTTTATAGAACCTCCCTTAATATTTCCTGTAGTGTCGGCTTGGTGGTCACATACTCTTTTAAAGCCAGGGGCATAGCTCTTTATCTCTCCATCCATTTTGAATGTCAGTCTTGCTGGATAAAGTATTCTTGGCTGCATTTTCTTCTCATTTAGTGCCCTGAATATATCCCTGAGTACCCTTTCTGGCTTGCCAGGTTTCTGTGGACAGGTCTGACATTATTCTGATGGGTTTTCCTCTGTATGTAAGGAGTTTCTTTGCTCTAGCTGCTTTCAAGAGCTCCTGTCTACAATTATGATTCATCATTTTCACTATCAGGTGTCTTGAGGTCTTTCTAGATTCTCTGATCTTGGGGGGAGACCTTTCTGCCTCTAGAACATGAATGCTGGTTTCATTCACGAGATTGGGAAAATTTTCATGGAGAATTTGTTCAACTATATTCTAGTCTTCTTTCTCTCTCTTCCCCATCAGGGATTCCAATAATTTTGATGTTGGAATGTTTCATGGTGTCATTTATTTCCCTGATTCTGTTTTCATGGCTTCTAAGCTGTTTGTTCCAGGTTTCCTCCTGATCCTTTTTCTCTATCTGTTTGTCCTCCAGATCACTAATTCTATCTTCTGTCTCAGTTACCCTAGCTTTTAGAGACTTTAGATTAGGTTGGAACTCATGGAGAACATTGTGAACATCAACCCTGGTGGCTTTCACTTCCAATTTGTTATTTGTTTCTCTACCGTAGCTATTGCCCAGATACTTGTTAGCCTGAATTCCCTTTCTGACATACTGTCTATGTCCATATCCAACAGCTCTGATGGAGCGGGCCCAGTCTCTGAATTTTTCTTCTGTTGGGCATTCCTCCTCCTAGTCATTTTGTTGAGAGATGGCTGAATGGATGTGTAGCTGAATGTATTGACCGTGATCATGGTGCAGGCAAGGTTCACCCTCGAATGAGCAATCAAGCGTCCCCACCCAAAAGAAAGAAAAAAGAAAAAAAGAGAGAGAGAGAGAGAGAAAGAGACAGGAAAAAAAAGAAAGGTAAAATAGAAGAGAAGGTCCAACCCAAATGGGCCCCAAGGTAAGATTTATAAAGTATACAAAGAAAAACAGACAAAGAAAAAGACCAACAAAAGTAGATGATACGAGAAAAGAAATAAATAAATAAGAACAACAACAACAACAAAAGAACCTCGTCAAAAAGAACCCCAAGTATAAGATTTATATATTACCAGGACAAAAACAAATACACAGAAACAGTGACAGAAAAAAAGATGGGAGAGTGGTTATAAATTCTCAGTGTGGGTGAGGAAGTTTATTTTGATTCTTCCTGGATGTATCTTGATATCTTTGTTAAAGGACTCAACTTTCCTGAGATAAAGGGGGATTAAAAACTGGTTTATCTATAGAGGTAGCATTGATTGGGGAAAGGGGATTACCTTGAAGCTTTTCTCTATATGAATATTAAAAAAAAAGAATAAGCTAAACTGAAATAAAATTAAATTAAAAAATTAAAAAATAGAAAAGCGAAAGAAAAAGGTATATCTATCAAAAAGTTTAGGTTAAAAGGTTATTATGGAATTTGATGTACTGGACATCTCACTGTGATGGTAAATACGTTAAAAAGTATATATATATATATTTAAAAGAACCAGAATAGTGGGAATGAATTAAAAATAAAGTTGTATCTATGAAGTAGTGGTGGTTGTCCTCTTGTCGTTTTTTTTTTTTTTTGGTTGGCTTTCTCGGGGAGGGGCCTGCCACATGGGTTTTCAGGGAGTCTTGAAAGAGTTAAGTCCTCCTGCCCCTATCAAAGGGGTGGGGTCTGAGGAAACCGGTTTTTCAGGCTTTTGTTCTCTGGAGGTTTTTTCTTTGTTTGTTCATTTGTTTTCTCTCCCCTTAGTGGCTTTTGATGGATTTTGGAGGTTTAGAGGAAAGCAAACTGCACCCAGACCTCTCTCTCAGAGAGAAGCCTCAGTCTGTTCTCCTCTGGGTGCTCCAGAGTACATAAATTCCCCCTCCACTGCTGGTAGAGCATGTTCCCAGTCAGGGTCTCTGGGGTCACAGGAACTCCTGCTTGTACCCAAAACCATGATAGCTGCAGCTGTCTGGGCAGCTCCAGACTGCCAGAGAGGTCCTGAGCAGCTATAGGGAACTGAGATTTTCAAGCTGGCCCGGGTTGGGAGTGCTCAGACTCTCCGGGGTCCAAGATCACGCCGGCTGGTGCCTGCATGCACCTCTCTCAGGGTAGGGTGTGGGGCATGAGTCTGACTCTGGTAGCACAGCACTTCTGTGGAGAGTGCAAAAGGCTGTGGTTCTGCCAGCTGGCAAGGCTCCCTCACCCTCACAGGAGCCCCCGCCCAGACGCTCTCAGGAGTGCCAGTGACTCAGGGACCAAGACCTGGCTTCTTCTCCACACTTTCTCTAGCTCAGCACCAGGGGTGGCTGTCCTGGGTTGGCAACTTAAGCCCCTGTCCCTAACCGCCCGATTCCCACAATTTCCCCCCACAATCCTTTGCTCTTTTTGAGTGCTTTCAATCAGACTCCAAGTTAGTGCTGGTCCCCAATCACAGAGCACTCTCATATTGGGGTATTACTTTCCAATGGGTCAGTTCTGGTGGCTCCCTCGCCCTTTTGTTTATCTTCCGATATCAGTCCTATGTTTCCACTCTGCTTTACCTGCCCACTGGCTTCTTCTACCCCCATAGAGATCCAGAAGTGTATAATTTTAATCTCAGGTTGATTTCATGGGTGATCAGAGTTCTTTGGTAGGTAATCAGCTCACTTTAGGGTATAGGTTGAAACTGCGCCTCCTTTTACTTCCCCGCTATCATCTCCCTGTAAAGAGAGATTCTTGCCCGGATTTGGAGGGTAGAAGTGAGGAAGGATCCATTCTGTGTCTCACTCCCATGGTGGTTTTGTTTCTTGTGGCCTATTTGTAGGCATTGGCAACTGCCCCATTATCCCTATTTACCATCAAGAAGGATGTGACTGTCCAACTATCCGTCAGAACTCAGAACACCTAGTGTGTCTGGATATTCATTCAGTGTATAAAATACAAGGAGCAATCTGATCTGTCTGGAGATTGGACAAGTACGTTGGTGATTTGGGTGAGAAAGCCCAGCTCTGTGGGTACACAATGGTCTCCTCAGGTCCCTGAGAACCCTGTCAGACATGTTCGCCCTCCTCCATTGTTTCCTGGAAGCAGTCTCTGAGGAGGAGAAGTGCATGTGCAGGAAATCTGGAAGGAGTTGGGGAGCTCAGCCTGGGTCAAAGGAGAAGGGGCCTGCGGTGAGATATCAGGTGCAGCCTCTTTCCTGTGGGTAGATCTCAAGCTGGGACCATTCAGGACATCTGAACCTGAGGTAGGGCCTCGAGGTGCTGGCCTGAGGTGATGATTTACCTGAATCTCTCTGAAAAGGGGCATAACCTGGGGAGGCAGATTTCTGAAGCAAAAGCACTTCACAGTGAGGAGCCCCCCTGTGAGCTGTCAGGGGTTCCAGGCAGTAGTGGGTGGGTGTGTGAGCCCAGAGGAGGGGATGTGGTGACCCCTCTGTCTACTGGGTCCATCCTCTCCACTCAGGTGGCTCCCACTGATGGCATCAGGGCTTTAGGAGCTCAGCTTCTCTGGGAAATTTGGATTCTAATCCCGGTCTGTTGTGTGAAGAGTGGCCCATAGCACAAGGAAAATGCAGAGATCATGAGCACTGGACAGAAGGCTCCCTCTGTCTTTCCTCCACTGAAGTCCTCTGTCCCACATTCACACACAGGCCCAGAGAGCAGGGTAGCCTGGTGCAGTCAGGTAAATGGTCTCCTGACCCAACGGGTGAAGGACTGCCTGAGAGCAGAGTTGGGGAGGAGCTCTGGAGACCTCAGACTTGGGTGCCTGGGACAGACCTGCTCAGTGTTTTTCCATGGTCCTTCTGGGGCTGGCGGAGAGTGCAATGCAGTCAGGGAAGTAGATTTTGTCTCACTTCCCCACCTGCCTGTGTCACTGTGAGCATTACCACTGCTATCATAGGACTGACAATAGTAGTCAGCCTCATACTCATCTCGAGTCCCACTGATGGTCAGGGTGGCTGTGTTTCCTGATTTAGAGGCTGAGAACTGGTCAGAGATCCCTGAGGGTCGCTCATTATTTTTATTAATCGCAAGCACAGGAGCTTGTTTTGGCTTCTGCTGGTACCAATATGCGTATCTTTTTCCCACTACATCTCCAGAGCAAGTGATTGTAGCCATCTGTCCCTGGGTCACTGACACAGAGGGCAGATGAGTCAGCCCACTGGAGGTCATGGAATCTGAAAAGACAGGAGAGGAGGGGTTGGTGTGAGGTCCAGGGACTCATTTCCAGGGACCCAATACTGAGTCAATGTTGGTGCTGAGCTCAGAGTTTGGGGCAGGCCAAGGTCAGGTCCCATGAAGTCTGAGCTTGTGTGTAGGGCCTGGGTCACACCTGTGCAGAGAGTGATGATGGGGAGCAGGAAATGGGTCCAGGCCATGGTGGAGATGCCCAGAGCTCTGCCTCCAGAGACCCCACAGCAGGGCAGGCTCACCCAGGCTTCTCTTATTCTCTCCAGGCCCATGGGGGCAATGATTGCTAGTATTTATGCAAATATATTTCCTCCATGCTCTCTGACTGGATTACTCACTTGTGAGATCAGAACAGGTGACTGAGGAGGAAGCCAAGAGCCCCTGTCTTCCTATATGGAGCTTTCTGGTGAGAAAATCAGCCTTGGCTTCCAAGGTCTGGCTTCAACAGTGAAATTCCTCAGATCTGACCCTATGACTCTGTCTGAAACTTCTGTGCCTGAGGTCTATGCTGGTCTGGCTCAGGGCCTTGCAGGATCCTGGACAGGGGGTTAGCTGGCCCTCTGAGCATGCAGACAACCATTGATTCAGGATCAGTGCTCCTGTAGCCTCATTACCCACCTCTTCCTGCCTCAGATCTCCTCTCTGGCCCCCACTGCACTCTGGTCCCTGCTTGGCATGTCATCACATTGGGAAACTCTCTCATTCTGAGTTTGTGCATCCCTTTCTACCTGGGAGTCGACTTGTTAACCAACCAGCAGCTGTTGGAGAGTCCTCACAATGTCTCATGTATTGACACAGGCTATTTTCATCCCTGTGACAGCCCTCATCCCACAAGAGAGCAGAAATTGGCCACCATAATTTTTTTCATCATTGTTTCATGTAAACATATAAAGGGCATGACAAATCTTTGGAAACTTCCCAGTCTTTGTGTGGGTCCCCGAGGTCACAGAATCCCACCGGGCAAGGGATTATTGCCGATTACTAATTGGGAGTTAGTAACTGGCTCTAATGGAGTCATCTGACCCCTTTACTCAATGCTTTGTAGTTGTCACTCCCTCATTGATTGGTTACCATCTCAGCACAAGAGGGATTACTCTTTATCTGCCTTCCTTTCCATTTCCTCATTGTTTTCACTGTTTGTCCATCTGTCTGTCTGTCCATGCCTACTGGGTTGGTTATTTTCTCCCAAGTCATTAACACTGAAAGGCCCCATGTGGGCTTGGAGGTGGAATGATTCACTGTGCGCGTTTGGATGTTATTTGGGCTTGAGACAGTGTCCCTGCAGGAAGCAGATCCTGCCATTGCACAAGGACTACTCAGGGACCAGAGCTACGGCCTGAGAAGGGAACATCCATTTCTCTCTGGAGACATTCTCACAAGGAGGTTGCTGATGCTTCTCCCAGGGACCAGGGGTTCACTGGTCCCTGCTTTCCCTCCCTTAGCTGTGCCTGAGCAAGGAGCTGCAGCCTGGAAGATGGAATGGTGAGCTGAGGGTGAGTGGTCAGGGTGTCCTTGGACATGTCCAGCACAGAGAAGTCAGTGCCTGGGAACACTGGTGATCAGTAAGAGGACCTGCATATCCTACCTAGTGTGTCAGGTCTCCCATCAATATTCTGTGTGTCTGACCCTCAGAATAAGGTCCCTACAGCCGGAGAAGATAGAATGGACCATCTCAACAGTCTCAGGGGACTGAACCCTGAACCCCTGATGACCCCCAGACCTGGTGTCCTGGGCAGCCCCAAACTCTGTCTTGCTGCCCCTGCTGAAGCTCTGCTGTCTCCTGCTGGTGGAGGAGGATTCAGTCCAGGGGATTTCCTCTTGCAGGTCATCCAATAGCATCTGTCACCTGAGAAAGGGTGTGGACCAGGGTTTCCAGCCTCCCAGAGTCAGCTTCGCTCCCTGCCCTGCCCAGTCCAACACAGACAGGTCACATACACTGTGCAGGAGGCAGGACAGGTGTGATTCCTGTACTTGTCCCAGGGTTGAAATGCCTTGGCCTAACCCACTATCTTATTTCAGAAAGGAGAATGCAGGTTTCAGTGAAGTGCATTGAAAAGGGTCGATACTGACACAATCCTGATGTCCCACAGGCACCAGATTCCTGTGTATTTAGGAATCAAGACTGATACATCTTGAATTCCTTTATGGTAGAATACATGAAAAAGGAACACACAGGGGAAGATAAAGAATTGAGTAGAATATGACTCATGGGGGTTATTCCAGACGTCTTTAGGGAAAGATATTGAAAGTGAGATCATTGATTAACTAGTCAGAAGTGGGTGGGGCGAGGGGAAGGAAGGGAATTAGGAAGGGAGATGCAGAATGAGGAGGGGGGCAGTGGGGTAAGGAGATCTCTTTGAACATACTCTCACTCGTGGCTCAGCCTGCCTGGGCTCTCCTCACAGTGCTAGTGGCATCACCTCCATCTCTCCTGGCTAGATCTTATCACCTGTTTCAGGTACTCCCTGTGTTAAATAATAAGTTGCTCATCATGCCTAAGAGATTCCCCCAAGGAGACAATGGTACTACAGGATTTCTATTCCTGAGGACTCTGCTAAGGCCACAAGCTTTATTAAGAACTTCTGACAAAAATTTTCATTCCTGGACTCAGGATCACCTGGCAATCCGTGAAGCCAAAAATCACTGATGAGGAATAATTCAGGAGGAGATACTCACTCTTGACACTTTCCTTACTCACTTCTACAGGACAAGAGCTGACCAGTGGTCTCTTACTGAGACCCTGATCCTGTTATAAACTTGAGAAATAGTAATTTCCACTAATGGAATCCTTTGACCCCTTTAACCCACACTCTGTAGTTGTCACTCCCTCATTGATTGGTTACCATCTCAGCACAGAGGGAATGCTCCTTTCTACCTTCCTTTTCCATTCCCTCTCATTGTTTCCACTGTTTGTCCATCTGTCTGTCTGTCCATGCCCACTGGGTTATTTTCTTCCAAGTCACCAACACCAGAAGGCCCCAGGGAGGCCTTTGGAAGTGGGATGATTCACTGTGTGGGTTTGGATATTATTTCCCTACCATCCTCTGGACTACAATGTATGTGGTGAGGAAAATCCCACTAGAGGGACCCGTGGGAGTCCTTTTTTGGGACACAATCTCTGCAAACCCTTGGTAGAAAACAATCCTTCACTGGAGTAAGATGAGTCTGTGATTCCCTGTGACTCAGCCCACCATGTAGTTTAAAGAAATCACTGCAAGTCTGAGACCTCTGTTCACCTCTCCTCCTGCTCCTCTTTTACCCTTGCCTACTCTGTCTCTAGAGAAATAGCCACCTTCTCTCCTCCCACCCTCGTGGGAGTTTCCACGCTATGGACAGCTCCTGGAATTTCCATCTCAGAGCTGCATCACTCACTACAGGGACCAGGCCAGAGTTTCTGGGATCCAGCATCACAATTCCTCCCAACCCTGCTCAGGTCTATGTCCTCTGAAGAATTGAGAAGGTTAATACACCCCTAGCCAGAATTATCAGAAGGAAAAGAGAAAGGACCCAAATAAAATCATGAATAAAAGAGGAGAGGTCATGAAGAACACCAAAGAAATATGATTTTAAGAACATATTATGAGTAACTATATGCCAAAAAATTGGACAATCTGGAAGAAATGGATACATTCCTAGAAAAATATAAACAACTAAAAGGGAGAGAGGAAGAAATAAAAAACCTGACTATAGCCATAACCAACAAGGAAATTGAAGCAGTAAACAATAATCTCCCAACAAACAAGAGTCCAGGGCCAGATGGTTTCCTAGGGGAAATATACCAAACATCTAAAGAATAATTACTACCTTTCTTCTGAAGCTTTTCAAAAAATAGAAATGGAAGGAAAACTTCCAAACTCATTCTATGAGGCCCACATTGCCTTGATCCCAAAATAAGACAAAGACCCCAGCAAAAAGAATTCAGACCCATATCCCTGATGAACATGGATGTCAAAATTCTCACCAAGATACTAGCCAATAGGATAGATCAGTGCATTAAAAGATTATTCACCATGACCAGGTAGGATTTATTCCTGGGATTCAAGGGTGGTTGTACATTTGCAAATTGATCAACATGATACAATACATAAATAAAAGAAAGGACAAGAACTGTATGATCCTCTCAATTGATGCAGAAAAAGCATTTGACAAAGTACAGCATCTTTCTTGATTAAAACTCTCTACAGTGTAGGGATATAGAGAACATAACTCCTTATCATCAAAGTGATATACAAAAAACCCAGACTGAATATCATTCTCAATGAGGAAAAACAGTGCTTTTCCCCTAAGGTCAGGAAGATGATTGGGGTGTCAACATTCAGCACTATTGTTCAACATAGTACTAGAAGACCTAGCCTCAGCAATCAGACAACAAAAAGAAACAAAAGGCATTCAAATCGGCAAAGAGGTCAAATTCTCACTCTTTGCAGATGACACAATACTTTATGTGGAAAACCTAAAAGACTCCACCCCAAAATTGCTAGAACTCATACAGCAATTCAACAATGTGCCAGGACATACCATCAATGCACAGAAATTAGCTGCCTTTTTATGTATGAACAGTGAGACAGAAGAAAGGGAAATTAAAGAATCATTCCCATTTATATTTGCACCAAAAACCATAAGATACCTAGGAATCAACCTAACCAAAAAGGTAAGGGTTCTGTACTCTAACAACTACAGGACACTGTTGAAGGAAATTGAGAAAAGACAAAGAAATGCAAAAAAATTCCATGTTAATGGGTGGGAAGAATACATATTCTTGGTCTATGCTCCCCAGAGCAATCCACACATTCAATGAAATCCCTGACAAGATACCACTGACATTTTTCACAGAAGTGGAATGAATAATTCTAATACTTGTATAGAATGAGAGAAGACCCAGAAGAGCCAGGGGAATGTTGAAAATGAAAACCAAAGCTTGTGATATCACAATTCTGGACTTCAAGCACTATTATAAAGCTGTAATTAAGTCAGTGTGGTACTGGTACAAAAACAGACACATAGATCAAAGGAACCAAACAGAGAACCTCAGAGATGTGGGTGACACCTCTGTCTACCGTACCTGTCTGTTCCACTGGGGTAGAAGAAGCTCCACCCATGTCCCTAGGGCTTCAGAAGCTCAGCTGAGCTTGGACATGTTGGGCTTTAATACTGGTCAGTTGGGAGAGCATTAGCTCATGACCACACATGGAAATGATGAGACCATGACCACTGGATGAAAGTCTCCCTGTGTCTTTTTTCTCCCAATGCCCTTGTCCCCAGTTGACACCCAGGCCCACAGAAGCAGGCAGCCTAGTGCCATCAGCTGTAAGTGCTCTCCTGACACCCCTGTGCAGAAGATGGATGGGGAGGGGAAGGGAGTTCTGGGGAATCTTATATGAGGGAAGGTTGGCCAGAAGTGATTAGTGCTTTGTGCACAGGCCTCCTGGAGCTGGAGGAGAGTATGACACAGATGGAGAATGGATTTGTGCCTCACTTTCCCTTCTGTCTGTGTCACTGTGAGGATCATCATAGGTGTGTGACACCTGACAATAATAGTCAACCTCATCCTCAGCCTGGGACCCACTGATGGTCAGGGTGGCCATGTTTCCCAGGTTGGTGCCTGAAAATCGCTCAGGAATCCTTGAGGGCCGTCTGTTGCTATAATAGATGATCAGCACAGGAGCCTGGCCCGGCTTCTGCTGTTAACAGTAAACACTTTTACTTCCAATGTTGTTTCCCCCATAGGTGATCCTGACCATCTGTCTCTAGTTCAGTGACATCAAGGGAGGCTGAGTCAGCACACAGGAGGCCATGGAATCTGCAAGACAGAAAATGAGAGGTGGGGTTCCAGCCGGGGTATCATCCACTGTATGTGCCCACCTGCTTGGCTTGAGCTTTTTCAGTTCCCTAGGCCATATCCACCTTGCTGTCATCTTAGTTCCTGGGCCCCCTGGACCTGTCTGGTTGATTGAGCCTTTGAACAAATGAAAAGAACCCACCCCCATTTCTCTGGGCAGGTGCAGCCCTTTGGGACTCACAAGGAATGAGGGCGCACAGTGGGGGTTATCACAAGCCTCTCACCCCACAGCAGGGTCTTGATCATCCTGATCCCCACTGACAGTTCACTTCTGAGCTCAGAATCAGGGCTGGGGCAAGTATGGGTGTGAGCCTGGGCTCAGCACCTCTACAGTGAGCCAGGAATCTGAGGAGGAGAGGGGTCCAGGTCATGGTGCAGGTCCCTCGATCTTGCTTCCTAAGGCCCTAGGCTGGGTAGGGTTCCTCCCAGGCCTCTCTTAACCCCTAGCTGGAGACAGCTGCTGGTTATGCAAATGAGCCAGAGCTCTGGAGCTGCTGCTGAGGAGCCCTGTGGTTTTAGAAATGGGCTCAGCTCCACGGGTAACAGAGATGGGAGGGATAGCCCCTGCAGACCAACCCTCAACCCAGGGTATTATCCTTCACCCCATGTCCCTATAGTCTGGGGTCCAAACTCTTTCTTTCTCGATGTCCTGACCTGGCTCCTGGACAGGCATGGTCGCAGCAGAGCTGTGAAATGGAGTCTGTCTGCATTGTCTGAACCCATCATAGAATGTTTCCTCTGTCGGTACTAGAGGATCATAGGTCAGTGTGTGTCCTACTCCTGGTGTATATTGGTGAACATCAGAACATGAAGAAAATTCCTCCCTTGCCAGAAGTACATGGAGTTTTAGGGAGACATTGAGGTGCATAGGGGTCTGTGCCAAGGGAGAGCTCCTGGGGCAGGTCAGAGATGTTGTTCCTCATATCCCCACAGTGCCCTCCCTGTCAGGGGCAGACCCAGTGCTTGAGCAAGGATTGACAGTGACTGAGTGTAGGACTAATGGGGGTGGGGTGGAGCGTCCTGAAGTCTTGGACCTGTGTTAGAGCCAGAGACAAATTCCACAGGATAGAGATGAGAGACTCAGAGTCAGAATTTTATATCTGAGCACAGGTGATGATAGTGTAGTAAACCTATACCTTTACCTTCTGGTCTCAGGTCCTGGTAACCAATCCTCCCCGTTAGAACCCCTGAGGCTTTGCCAGGTGATGTCTTCTGCCCGGACCACACTGGCAGCTGGAGGTGCAGGGAACTCCTTTGTCCAGGTGGATATTCATGATCCAGTGCTCACATCCTGATTCCCCTTGATCTATGCACTGCTGGCTCCAGAGGAGGATTTGCTCATCTTTGTGGGTATCCTGCCAGCATCAAGACCAGGTAAGAGGAGTCAGATTACCCATGAAAATAGGAAGAGGCTCAGAGGAGGAGTCAAGATGGCGGAGAAGTAGCAGCTGAGACTACTTCAGGTAGCGGGAGATCAGCTAGATAGCTTATCTAAAGATTGCAAACACCTACAAATCCAATGGGAGATTGAAGAGAAGAAGAACAGCAATTCTAGAAACAGAAAATCAACCACTTTCTGAAAGGTAGGACTGGCGGAGAAGTGAATCCAAAGCGACGGGAAGATAGACCGCGGGGGGAGGGGCCGGCTCCCGGCAAGCGGCGGAGCAACGGAGCACAAAATCAGGACTTTTAAAAGTCTGTTCTGCTGAGGGACATCGCTCCAGAGGCTTAACCGGGGTGAAGCCCACGTGGGGTCAGTGTGGCCTCAGGCCCCGCAGGGTCACAGAAGGATCGGGGGTGTCTGAGTGTCGCAGAGCTTACAGGTATTAGAACAGGGAAGCCGGCTACAGAGACAGAGCTGAGGAGTGAACTCTCAGCTCAGGGTTACCTTGAACCGGTCACAGGCTCGGTCAGCTCGGAGCGCGGCTGGAGGCCAGGGTGACGGGAGTAATTGGGCGCTGTTCTCTGAGGGCGCACTGAGGAGTGGGGCTCCGGGCTCATGGCTCCTCCGGGCCGGAGACTGGGAGGCCGCCATCTTCCTTCCCGTCCTCCAGAACTCTATGGAAAGCGCTCAGGGAACAAAAGCTCCCGAAAGCAAACCCGAGCGGATTACTCAGCCCGGCCCCTGGTAAGGGCGGCGCAACTCCGCCTGGGGCAAAGACACTTGAGAATCACTACAACAGGCCCCTCCCCCAGAAGATCAACAAATAATCCAGCCAGGACCAAGTTCACCTACCAAGGAGTGCAGTTTCAATACTAAGGAGAGCAGCGGAATTCCAGAGGAGGAGAAAGTAAAGCACAGAACTCATGGCTTTCTCCCCATGATTGTTTAGCCTTGCAGTTAATTTAATTTTTTTTCTTTTTCAGTTTTTTTTTCTCTTCTTCTGCTAAATTTTTTAAAACTTTTACCCTTTTCTTTTTTAACGTTTTTTTAAACTAGTTTATCTAATATATATATATATATATATATATATATATTTCTTTTTATATTTTTTCTTTATTCGTTTTCTTTTTTTTAATTGTTTCTTTACTTTTTTTTCTTTCTGAACCTCTTTTTATCCCCCGTTCTCCCCCCTCATGATTGGGGATCTCTTCTGATTTGGTTAAAGCATATTTTCCTGGGGTTGTTGCCACCCTTTTAGTATTTTACTTGCTCCTTCATATACTCTTATCTGGACAAAATGACAAGGCGGAAAAATTCACCACAAAAAAGAGAACAAGAGGCAATACCAAAGGCTAGGGACCTAATCAATACAAACATTGGTAATATGTCAGATCTAGAGTTCAGAATGACGATTCTCAAGGTTCTAGCCGGGCTCGAAAAAGGCATGGAAGATATTAGAGAAACCCTCTCGGGAGATATAAAAGCCCTTTCTGGAGAAATAAAAGAACTAAAATCTAACCAGGTTGAAATCAAGAAAGCTATTAATGAGGTGCAATAAAAAATGGAGGCTCTCACTGCTAGGATAAATGAGGCAGAAGAAAGAATTAGCAATATAGAAGACCAAATGACAGAGAATAAAGAAGCTGAGCAAAAGAGGGACAAACAACTACTGGACCACGAGGGGAGAATTTGAGAGATAAGTGACACCATAAGATGAAACAACATTAGAATAATTCCAGAAGAAGAAGAGAGAGGGGGAACAGAAGGTATATTGGAGAGAACTATTGGAGAGAATTTCCCCAATATGGCAAAAGGAACAAGCATCAAAATCCAGGAGGCTCAGAGAACCCCCTTCAAAATCAATACCAATAGGTCCACACCCCGTCACCTAATAGTAAAATTTACAAGTCTTAGTGACAAAGAGAAAATCCTGAAAGCAGCCCGGGAAAAGAAGTCTGTGACATACAATGGTAAAAATATTAGATTGGCAGCAGACTTATCCACAGAGACCTGGCAGGCCAGAAAGAGCTGGCATGATATATTCAGAGCACTACACGAGAAAAACATGCAGCCAAGAATACTATATCCAGCTAGGCTATCACTGAAAATAGAAGGAGAGATTAAAAGCTTCCAGGACAAACAAAAACTGGAAGAATTTGCAAACACCAAACCAGCTCTACAGGAAATATTGAAAGGGGTCCTCTAAGCAAAGAGAGACCCTAAAAGTAGTAGATCAGAAAGGAACAGAGACAATATACAATAACAGTCACTTTACAGGCAATACAATGGCACTAAATTCATATCACTCAATAGTTACCCTGAATGTTAATGGGCTAAATGCCCCAATCAAAAGACACAGGGTATCAGAATGGATAAAAAAAAAAAAACAACAACCCATCTATATGTTGCCTACAAGAAACTCATTTTAAACCCGAAGACACCTCCAGATTTAAAGTGAGGGGGTGGAAAAGAATTTGCCATGCTAATGGACATCAGAAGAAAGCAGGAGTGGCAATCCTTATATCAGATCAATTAGATTTTAAGCCAAAGACGATAATAAGAGATGAGGAAGGACACTATATCATACTCAAAGGATCTGTCCAACAAGATCTAACAATTTTAAATATCTATGCCCCTAATGTGGGAGCAGCCAACTATATAAACCAATTAATAACAAAATCAAAGAAACACATCAACAATAATACAATAATAGTAGGGGACTTTAACACTGCCCTCACTTAGTGGACAGATATCCAAACAAAAGATCAACAAGGAAATAAAGGCCTTAAATGACACACTGGACCAGATGGACATCACAGATATATTCAGAACATTTCATCCCAAAGCAACAGAATACACATTCTTCTCTAGTGCACAAGGAACATTCTCCAGAATAGATCACATCCTCGGTCCCAAATCAGGTCTCAACCAGTATCAAAAGATTGGGATCATTCCCTGCATATTTTCAGACCACAATGCTCTGAAGCTAGAACTCAATCACAAGAGGAAATTTGGAAAGAACCCAAATACATGGAGACTAAACAGCATCATTCTAAAGAATGAATGGGTCAACCAGGAAATTAAAGAAGAATTGAAAAAATTCATGGAAACAAGTGATAATGAAAACACAACAGTTCAAAATCTGTGGGACACAGCAAAGGCAGTCCTGAGAGGAAAATATATAGCGGTACAAGCCTTTATCAAGAAACAAGAAAGGTTTCAGGTACACAACCTAACCCTACACTTAAAGGAGCTGGAGAAAGAACAAGAAAGAAACCCTAAACCCAGCAGGAGAAGAGAAATCATAAAGATCAGAGCAGAAATCGGGACGCCTGGGTGGCTCAGTTGGTTAAGCAGCTGCCTTCGGCTCAGGTCATGATCCCAGCGTTCTGGGATCGAGTCCCACATCGGGCTCCTTGCTCGGCAGGGAGCCTGCTTCTCCCTCTGCCTCTGCCTGCCATTCTGTCTGCCTGTGCTCGCTCTCTCTCCCTCTCTCTGACAAATAAATAAAAAAATCTTAAAAAAAAAAAGATCAGAGCAGAAATCAATGAAATGGAAACCAAAAAAAACCAATAGAACAAATCAACGAAACTAGGAGCTGGTTCTTTGAAAGAATTAATAAGATTGATAAACCCCTGGCCAGTCTTATCAAAAAGAAAAGAGAATGGACCCAAATAAATAAAATCATGAATGAAAGAGGAGAGATCACAACGAACACCAAAGAAATACAGACAATTATAAGAACATACTATGAGCAACTCTACGCCAACAAATTTGACAATCTGGAAGAAATGGATGCATTCCTAGAGACATATAAACTACCACAACTGAACCAGGAAGAAATAGAAAGCCTGAACAGACCCATATCCAGTAAGGAGATTGAAACAGTCATCAAAAATCTCCAAACAAACAAAAGCCCAGGGCCAGACGGCTTCCCGGGGGAATTCTACCAAACATTTAAAGAAGAACTAATTCCTATTCTCCTGAAACTGTTCCAAAAAATGGAAATGGAAGGAAAACTTCCAAACTCATTTTATGAGGCCAGCATCACCTTGATCCCAAAACCAGACAAGGATCCCATCAAAAAAGAGAACTACAGACCAATATCCTTGATGAACACAGATGCGAAAATTCTCACCAAAATACTAGCCCATAGGATTCAATAGTACATGAAAAGGATTATTCTCCACGACCAAGTGGGATTTATTCCAGGGCTGCAAGGTTGGTTCAACAGCCGCAAATCAATCAATGTGATACAACACATTAATAAAAGAAAGAACAAGATCCATATGATACTCTCAATAGATGCTGAAAAAGCATTTGACAAAGTACTGCATCCTTTCCTGATCAAAACTCTTCAAAGTGTAGGGATAGAGGGCACATACCTCAATATTATCAAAGCCATCTATGAAAAACCCACCGCAAATATCATTCTCAATGGAGAAAAACTGAAAGCCTTTCCGCTAAGGTCAGGAACACGGCAGGGATGTCCATTATCACCACTGCTATTCAACATAGTACTAGAAGTCCTAGCCTCAGCAATCAGACAACAAAAGGAAATTAAAGGCATCCAAATCGGCAAAGAAGAAGTCAAACTATCACTCTTCACAGATGATATGATACTATATGTGGAAAACCCAAAAGACTCCACTCCAAAACTGCTAGAACTTGTACAGGAATTCAGTAAAGTGTCAGGATATAAAATCAATGCACAGAAATCAGTTGCATTTCTCTACACCAACGACAAGACAGAAGAAAGAGACATTAAGGAGTCAATCCCATTTACAATTGCACCCAAAACTATAAGATACCTAAGAATAAACCTAACCAAAGAGACTAAGAATCTATACACAGAAAACTATAAAGTACTCATGAAAGAAATTGAGGAAGACACAAAGAAATGGAAAAATGTTCCATGCTCCTGGATTGGAAGAATAAATACTGTGAAAATGTCTATGCTACCTAAAGCAATCTACACATTTAATGCAATTCCTATCAAAGTGCCATCCATTTTTCTCAAAGAAATGGAACAAATAATCCTAAAATTTATATGGAACCAGAAAAGACCTCGAATAGCTAAAGGAATATTAAAAAAGAAAGCCAAAGTTGGTGGCATCACAATTCCGGACTTCAAACTCTGTTACAAAGCTGTCATCATCAAGACAGCATGGTACTGGCACAAAAACAGACACATAGATCAATGGAACAGAATAGAGAGCCCAGAAATAGACCCTCAACGCTATGGTCAAATAATCTTCGACAAAGCAGGAAAGAATGTCCAATGGAAAAAAGACAGCCTCTTCAATAAATGGTGTTGGAAAAATTGGACAGCCACATGAAGAAAAATGAAATTGGATCATCTCCTTATACCACACACGAAAATAGATTCAAAATGGATGAAGGACCTCAATGTGAGAAAGGAATCCATCAAAATCCTTGAGTAGAACACAGGCAACAACCTCTTCGACCTCAGCCGCAACAACATCTTCCTAGGAACATCGCCAAAGGCAAGGGAAGCAAGGGCAAAAATGAACTATTGGGATTTTATCAAGATCAAATCTTTTGCACAGCAAAGGAAACAGTTAACAAAACCAAAAGACAACTGACAGAATGGGAGAAGATATTTGCAAATGACATATCAGATAAAGGGCTAGTGTCCAAAATCTATAAAGAACTTAGCAAACTCAACACCCAAAGAACAAATAATCCAATCAAGAAATGGGCAGAAGACATGAACAGACATTTCTGCAAAGAAGACATCCAGATAGCCAACAGACACATGAAAAAGTGCTCCATATCACTTGGCATCAGGGAAATACAAATCAAAACCACAATGAGATATCACCTCACACAAGTCAGAATGGCTAAAATGAACAAGTCAGGAAATGACAGATGCTGGCGAGGATGTGGAGAAAGGGGAACCCTCCTACACTGTTGGTGGGAATGCAAGCTGGTGCAGCTACTCTGGAAAACAGCATGGAGGTTCCTCAAAATGTTGAAAATAGAACTACCCTATGACCCAGCAATTTCACTGCTGGGTATTTACCCTAAAGATACAAATGTAGTGATCTGAAGGGGCACGTGCACCCGAATGTTTATAGCAGCAATGTCCACAATAGCCAAACTATGGAAAGAACCTAGATGTCCATCAAGAGACGAATGGATAAAGAAGATGTGGTATATATACACAATGGAATACTATGTAGCCATCAAAAAAATGAAATCTTGCCATTTGCGACGACGTGGATGGAACTAGAGGGTATCATGCTTAGCGAAATAAGTGAATCGGAGAAAGACAATTATCATATGATCTCCCTGATATGAGGGAGAGGAGATGCAACATGGGGGGTTAAGGGGGTAGGAGAAGAGTAAATGAAACAAGATGGGATTGGAGGGAGGCAAACTATAAGTGACTCTTAATCTCACACAACAAACTGAGGGTTGATGGGGGGAGGGGGGTTGGTTGGGGGGGTGGGGTTATGGACATTGGGGAGGGTATGTGCTATGGTGAGTGCTGTGAAGTGTGTAAACCTGGCGATTCACAGACCTGTACCCCTGGGGATAAAAATATATGTTTATAAAAAATAAAAATAAAAAAAAAAGAATAATCAATGGAAGCATCAGACATACCCTTTGCACTTCAGCACAACCTGGGGGATTTGGACTTACTGGGGTCTGAAAACAAGACCCACAGTGTTCCCCTGGGCACCCTGGGATGAATGTCACCCTATGTCTATTGCTAGTTTAACAAAATGACTACTTCTGAGGCCTCAGTAGGTGCTAAACCTTTGTGAGCGTGTACAGGTTTCACTGAATGAGACACAATGAAAACCAAGGAACAATTTTCCTCTAATCTCTTAAATGAAGAATCTAACATTGAGAGATTACATGATTTTCTCATTTCTCATTTGCCATGACAGTGATGAGTAAGTCAAGT
>NW_022631052.1:0-339 GCF_010015895.1 Lontra canadensis
TTACACACAATGGCAGACAAAGAAATCCACTGATAGAGATTGATCGAAAAGCAATGACCTCACATGATCGAACCAACATTCATATCAAGCAATACTCTCCGAGCTATTCATTTTTTTAAGAGTTTATTTATCTGAGAGAGAGAGAGAGCACGCACTGTCAGGTGGGAAGGGCAGAGGGAGAGAGAAAAAGCAGACCCTCACTGATCAGGGGAGCCCCACGTGGGACTAGAACATAGGATCCTGAGCGCATGACCTGAAGGGAAGGCCACTGCTGGAAAGACTGAGTTATCCAGGCGCCCCTCCTCGAATTAATCTTGAACAGCACCACCAATGTGCTGA